>NC_043005.1:7780019-7785019 GCF_006345805.1 Octopus sinensis | reverse complement strand
ACTGTCAGAGTCTTCTGAAAATGGAAAGTATAGTTGGAGTAATTGGTATTTTTTAATTAAATCAAACAAAATACCTGTGTCAAAGGACGATGTCCATTTACAAAGACAGACAATTGCGAATACGTCAGCAGCCAGGCTTTGAATAAAGCACGAATCAAATATCCAGTGTCAGAAATTACAAGGAAACATTGTTTGTCAATGGAAAAGATCAAATTAAATCGGGAATTATAAGAGGGTTTGCGGTTTCGAATGACAGTTCGAAATTCCACTTAATCTCTAGAAGATTTTATGGAAAGAATATAGTTCTCAGAGATATTGTTTTTTTTTTTATAACTGTTTACAATTCCTTCGTTATTATACGTATTGGCGCAGGAGTGACTGTGTGGTAAGTAGCTTGCTAACCAGCCACATGGTTCCGGGTTCAGTCCCACTGCGTGGCATCTTGGGCAAGTGTCTTCTGCTATAGCCCCGGGCCGACCAATGCCTTGTGAGTGGATTTGGTAGACGGAAACTGAAAAAGCCTGTCGTATATATATATATAATATATATATATATATATAATATATATATATATTATATATTATATAGTGTGTGTGTGTGTTGTGTGTGTGTGTTTGTGTGTAATGTGTGTGTGTTTGTGTGTCTGTGTTTGTCCCCCTAGCATTGCTTGACAACCGATGCTGGTGTGTTTACGTCCCCGTCACTTAGCGCGGTTCGGCCAAAGAGACCGATGGAATAAGTACTGGGCTTACAAAGAATAAGTCCCGGGGGGTCGATTTGCTCGACTAAAGGCGGTGCTCCAGCATGGCCGCAGCCAAATGCCTGAAACAAGTAAAAGAGTAAAAGAGTAAAGAGTATTGTTTCATGCACGTGCGGTTTAATTTTGAGTAAGTCTGTGTTTGTTCTCCAACGTTTGCCTTATTTATTAATTCATACTCGGGCTTCATATATTTTTCTTTTATTTCAACACTGATGTATGGGTGGATCAGTAAGCATGTCCTAACATTCTCATCAACCAATTTTAGTGAAAACGGAATTTTTAAAGAAATATTTTCTTTTTCTCTCTTTCACATGAGTAGTATGTGTGTGTATGTGTGTGCATGTGTGTGCGTATTCGTGCGTAGATGTGTGCGTAGGTGTGTGTACGTAAGTGTGTGTGCATGCGTATGTGTCATGCTTGTGATGATTGTATATGCATATGTGCGTGTGTAAGAGTGAGAGTGGGTGTATATATCTAACTCTCTATTTCTCGCTTTCACTTTTTTGTGTCTTTAACTGTCTCTCAAGTTTCCATGCATGTAACTATTAGCGGAATTGAAAATATCATAAATCATACATACTTCTGAATTTAGCTTCGATAAGCCTTAGAAATATTTACGATAATAAATAAATGATAAAGATACTGAATGTATTTTTTTTTTCTCTTATCTTCAAGTTTTTCATCAACAAATGTAAAGTGATGCACAAGTTACCTTTTGAGAAAAAAAACGTAAAATGCCCTTCGAAGCTAGATTCTGGTGATGCAGAGTCATCAGAATATCACAGTCTCCTTTTCCACTGAAAGTTCCATATTGTATGTAATATGTTAAGTCTGATATAACCGAAAACTTAATAATTTGACCCAACAAAGATAAAATTATCTTGGAGAACTTAAGCATATATTATGATCATCTTAAGGCGGCGAGCTGGTAGAAACGTTAGCACGTCGGGCGAAATTCGTAGCCGTATTTCGTCTGTCGTTACGTTCCGAGTTCAAATTCCGCCGAGGTCGACTTTGCCTTTCATCCTTTCGGGGTCGATAAATTAAATACCAGTTACGCACTGGGGTCGATGTAGTCGACTTAATCTATTTGTCTGTCCTTGTTTGTCCCCTCTATGTTTAGCCCCTTGTGGGTAGTAAAGAAATATATATTATGATCATCTGGTACCGCAAATCTTATAATAATTCTGTTTGTCATTACTTTAGAGAAAAAGAGAAGACGAAAAATGAGGCAGAAAGCGGGAGAGAGAGAAAAAGGAAGAGAGAGAAAGGAAGAGAGAAGCGTCCATGACATGTGGTAGGGGGTACGTAATATTTATTACGTGGTTAAAAATGTTAGTTGAAGGTAGTGATAGAGAGGAGAGTTAGGAATATAATATTAGCAAAAGGGTGATGTTCTGATGGTGAGCTTAAAGAAAGGCAGAGAGAGATAGAGAAAGAGAGAGACAGAAAGAGGTGGTGGTGTGTGTTGGCCCTGACCCATCCCCTTGGCTTATCAGTTACCAACGATGTTTTTTTTGTTTTTTCAGAGTATACCATATTGCATTAAATTTTTACCCCCGTGAAATTGTGACCCCTATATTTTACATATAAACTAAAACATTTTACTATAAAATTTTTGTTTTCTGGATATGAAATTGTGACCATGTAAATTTTAAAACGTAATTTTTTTCAGTTTATGGAAAAAACAGAAAAATAAGAGAGAATATTTATTTTATGAGCGCAGTGTATTAAGTCTATAAAATTGTGTATAACGTATATAAAATGTATATATAAGATCCATTAAGTAATCATCGTATTCCAATTTCCTTAACTTTTCAATGAATAGCAGATGAGCGACAATCTTTCCGTACAGACAAAACACAGGCTATGCTTTCAGGTTTTTTTGATAAAGTTTTCAGGAATAACCCAATAGGTTTACTATTAATTCCGAGAAATATTTACGGGTCCCGCTAATAAAGTTAATTATAGGGCGCAGGAGTGGCTGTGTGGTAAGTAGCTTGTTTACCAACCACATGGTTCCAGGTTCAGTCCCACTGCGTGGCACCTTGGGCAAGTGTCTTCCACTATAGCCTCGGGCCGACCAAAGCCTTGTGAGTGTCTGTGTGTGTCTGTGTTTGTCCCCCTAGCATTGCTTGACAACCGATGCTGGTATGTTTATATCCCCCGTTACTTAGCGGTTCGGCAAAAGGGACCGATAGAATAAGTACTGGGCTTACAAAAGAATAAGTCCCGGGGTCGAGTTGCTCGATTAAAGGCGGTGCTCCAGCATGGCCACAGTCAAATGACTGAAACAAGTAATAAAAAAAAAAGTAATAGAATATGTCTCAGAAACATTGTAGAATTTCTAGAAATCAATTGTCACACTTTAAAATTTTTTCCATATAAGGTTTCTCTTCAGCAATATTCATAAGCTCAGAAAAATGGTGAGTACAACGTATACAGTTGATGTTGAGTGAGCTCTCCGTGGTCCATATATAGTTCTATTTAGTACGATTCTTTAAAGCTAATATGACTCTATAAAACAAGCAACTTTCTAACATAACTGTCATTAAATGTCCTGGAAAGGAATGATGCAAGTCCAGTTCCATTCTGGTAATTGATTTAAAGTGTTTCTAATCCTGTAAGTTTGTGGTTGGATATTCGGGCCACGATTCTACCCAAGTAACAGTTGGTGACTTATTGAACGGTTATGATATTCATGGCCAATAAGGTAATGATTTTCCCTTCAATGACAGAAAATCTCTTGTTATTAAGGCGGCGAGCTGGCAGAAACGTTAGCATGCCGGGCGAAATGCTTAGCAGTATTTCGTCTGCCGTTACGTTCTGAGTTCAAATTCCGCCGAGGTCGACTTTGCCTTTCATCCTTTCAGGGTCGATAAATTAAGTACCAGTTACGCACTGGGGTCGATGTAATTTACTTAATCCCTTTGTCTGTCCTTGTTTGTCCCCTCTATGTTTAGCCCTTTGTGGGCAATAAAGAAATAAGAAAATCTCTTGCTACAATGGACGCTTTATTCATACTATAGTAGTATGTATTTATTTAGTTTTACTTACAAATGAAACTTGTTTTACTTTCAAACAATTTCTATCACTATGTCATTGTATGAGATTATAAAACTGAATATTTACCTATTCGAGAACAGATATTCTACTAGTATCTCTTGATAACATTTTATAACTGCGGTTTGATGGCTAGAGTTTTCATTTAAGTATACTATATTTTCATCAGGCATTTTACGGTGTTAATACTTGCTTGTTGCTAAGTCTTGGGTGTTATCTGAACCCAGAAATGGTTCATCCCTTCAGGTTCGAAAATACTTCAGCCCTCAACATTTGCTGACGCTCTGCAAAATTCAAGTAAGATCCACAATGGAATATTGTTTTTACATCCTAGAATGTTGTTGCTATTAAACACAGATACTTTATAAGGGCATCCAGAAAAGAGCCATTTAAGTGGTTGGCATTAAGTTACTCACAGACACGTTCATGTCCCTTGTCAACTGGCATCATATTTATTTACTTTGCCTTTACTATCATTACTATAAGTGGAGGCGCAATGGCCCAGTGGTTAGGGCAGCGGACTCGCGGTCGTAGGATCGCGGTTTCGATTCCCAGGCCGGGCGTTGTGAGTGTTTATTGAGCGAAAACACCTAAAGCTCCACGAGTCTCCGGCAGGGGATGGTGGTGATCCCTGCTGTACTCTTTCGCCACAACTTTCTCTCACTCTTACTTCCTGTTTCTGTTGTACCTGTATTTCAAAGGGCCGGCCTTGTCACTCTCTGTGTCACGCTGAATATCCCCGAGAACTACGTTAAGGTTACACGTGTCTGTGGAGTGCTCAGCCACTTACACGTTAATTTCACGAGCAGGCTGTTCCGTTGATTCGGATCAACCGGAACCCTCATCGTCGTCACCGACGGAGTGCTTCCATATTCCGAAAGACGTTTACATCTTAAAACCTGTCAGCCAAAAACGCATCACCAGAAACTTTGAAGAATAACAACTCGTATAACTCCCATATATTTTAGAAACTGATTGAATTTGTCGTTTGGTGATTGTCTAGCCCTAGTTGAGTATGAATCTTAACGGAACAATGTATTATTACAGTCAAAAACAGAATATATTGATTTTTATATACATTTCACTCTATTCTATCTATCTATCTATCCGCTCAGTCGAAGTTGACTCTTGGTTACTCGATGGATCAGTGTCCTCCGGTCAATTCTATCCTGGGCCG
>NC_043005.1:7765019-7777519 GCF_006345805.1 Octopus sinensis | reverse complement strand
AATAGACTCAATAACGATTTTCCGACTTCTTCTATACAGCAAACAATTATTTTCCAGCTTTCCACTGCACTAAAGAGGCCAACTAAGAAAAGTGACTTTGTATATCGTCTTGAAGTCTCATATTTGTAGACTGAGATGTAATTAATTAAGTTCCAATGATATTTTGTAGCTAGAATCGGGAACTGATTTACAATGCAACTTAAACTAAAACTTCTCACTTCAGTAGACTGCTTACCACTATTTAGCGAGTGGAACTTTCTACAACTGCATCCAAACTAGTGATCTCTACGGTAATTACGATGCGCCTTAAAAAGAATTTGTTCTACAAGCTTGAATACATATACATCACTCCACTTGGGCGGTTCTTAATGTTTGGATGATGTGCATTCAGTTTGTATAATCAAACTGATTAGTATCAAACCAGAGGTTAATGAAGTAAATTGCTTCTCCTGCAATTTTTTTAATTCATTACAGCAAATCAATTTTTCACTTTCTTCACCCATTTTTCTCTTAGATTTTTCTTGCCTTATCCGACTGAACGATCCACTATGATATTATAATCCAAATGTTTAGAAAAAAATGCATGAAGCTACCACTGTCACATCTTTCCATAAGTCACCTTTATATGAATCTATGTTGTTTTTTAGCCAGGTAAAATACTATTAGTGGCATACTCTTTTACTCTTTTACTTGTTTCAGTCATTTGACTGTGGCCATGCTGGAGCACCGCCTTTAGTCGAGCAAATCGACCCTGGGACTTATTCTTTTGTAAGCCCAGTACTTCTTCTATCGGTCTCTTTTTGCCGAACCGCTAAGTGACGGGGGAGAAAAATATGGAACGCTTCACGAATTTGCGTGTCATCCTTGCGCAGGGGCCATGCTAATCTTCTCTGTATCGTTCCAATTTTAGTATATGTACTGCCGATGCAAGTACGTGGAATTGTTTTACTTTTCTTACAGAAATGATATTGTTCGTTGCATAAATTTTATCCCTTTTTTAACTGCTTTTTGATAATCCGTTTAAGAGGAATAAAAGCTAAGAAATAACTGAAATGAATTTAATTTCAATTTATAAGAAAGAATATAATTTACTTTACGAGGTTTGACATTTATAAATCATTACTTCTCCTTCCTTTAGTTCTTTGTTTCTTTCTGTCTATCTATCTATCTCTGCTGGCTGTAGAAAGAGACCAGAAACTATGACAATTTCAAGTATTCCTTTACAAGTGAAATCAATGGAAATCAATTGCCATCTGAGCAGTATTAGGTCTGGGGGCTTTGTGGTAGTTTATCCGTAAACGGAGCCTCTTTGTATACGAGGTTGTATCAAAAAGCTCCCGGGCTAGTTATTTTTAATATAAATAACTTATTTACCTAATTTTTAACTTCCTCTCCTTCGAAATAGTCACCTTGCGCAGAAATTCACAAGTCCCATCGTTCCCGTTACTTTTGGAAGTCGGTTTCCGTAAGTAAGTTGAAGACCTTCTACGATTCGCCCTGGATCTCGACAACTGTGTTAAAACGGCAACCTATGAGCTGCCTTTTCGTCTTCGGGAAAACATAGAAGTCTACAGGTGCCAAATGTGGCGAATACGGCAGGTGCGAGAGTGATACCATGTTGTTTTCAACGAAAACCTCACGAGTGAGGAGAACTCAGTGACTGGGTGCATTGTCGTCCTGAAGAATCCAATTTTTCGCGCTCCCTCAACCGCTTCAAAATGTCGCAGTAGAACTCTCGATTGAAGTTCTGGTGCTGGGGGACGAATTCTCGAAACATAAGACCGCAAATGTCGGAAAGAACACAATGAGCATAAATAGGGTTAAGCTGCGGCTCTGTCGTGCGTTCTTCGGTAGTGGAGATAAAGGCCTCTTTAATTGTGACGACTGCTGCTTCGTCTCAGGGTCGTACCCGTAGACCCAACCCACGTCACCGGTGATGATCCTCGACATGAAGGATGGGGCATCAGTGGCAACGCTAACGGAGATTTTATCAGACTTCGACGCGATGTTCTTTCTGCTCAGTGGTTAGAAGGCGGGGGCGGGAAAACTTGGAAGAGACACACTGCATGTTCAATTCAGACGTTAGGATAGCCTGCGCGGGCCCTTACGACAGACCCAACAACATTTGCAATGTCGTTCATTCTCTTCCGACGATCCTCATGCACAAACTGATGAATTTTTTCTCCCCATTTCCGGGGCTGACTTTCGTAACAGGTCTTCCAGGGGGCTTATCATCTCCCTGAAACGTTCTTCCGCTTTTGAAGCGCCCGCGTCACTCGAAACATTGCATACAACCCATTGCCTAAGGCGGCGAGCTGGCAGACACGTTAGCGCGCCGGGCGAAGTGCTTAGCGGTATTTCGTCTGCGTTACGTTCTGAGTTCAAATTCCGCGAGGTCAACTTTGCCTTTCATCCTTTCGGGGTCGATAAGTAAAGTACCAGTTTCGCACTGGGGTCGATATAATCGACTCAATCCCTTCGTCTGTCCTTGTTTGTCCCCTCTATGTTTAGCCCCTTTGTGGGTAGTAAAGAAATGCATTGCCTCGTCGCCGTAAGCTTTCCAAAGCGTGCTCAATGTCTCTGTAGCAGGCTTCCCGAGTTTAACGCAAAATTTCACCTTGGCTCTTTGGTCCAACTTCTTGTCCATGACAAAATCGCAAACTTTAACATACACATGATCACAAAAACACAAATTTCACAACTTCCGAAGTAAACACAGCGATCTCACGCAGGACACTGCATTATAAAGATCACTTTCTGCACTCGCGACCGTGTGCTTTCATATGTTGGCGCGCTACAGAACTAGTCTGGGAATGTTCTGATACTACGTCATATGTACACACACACATACACACATATTTACACGCACGCATACCCACACGCATGGAAACACCCGTAAACACACACATAAATATATTTGATAATTTAATTTAAGTTTCATAATTATGAACTTTTTAAATCGAAGATTAATTATTCACAGCCTAAACGTGTCTAGTTTCTTGTGTGCTTGCAATTCGACCCTAGTACTCAAAATATCTCCCACCTCTTTAATGCTTTGTCGTTTGCTGTAATCCAGCAAATCTTTTCATAATATTTTTTTTATTTAATATTTTACGAGTGAGGCATTTTCTTGTTTGAGTCTCAGATGAAATGAAATCATCTCACTTCTCTACTCTTAAAAATTTCAAACTCCATATAAGAAATAATATTCCGCGCATTCTAGCAGGGACTAGGTATCATTGAATGCGCTTTCGGCAAAATAATTTTGGTTTGGGGCATTTCCGTTTACATCATAAATATTCTTTAGCGAGGCATAAACGTCACATACACTCATATCCCTTTTCTATATTTTCTATCAATTTAGAAAATCAACATTTAAATATTTATCCAGGTTCTATTTATATATTCGGTGTATTTAGACGTTTGATGTTTTTTCTTGATGAAATTATCAAGCAACAGCACTGAATATATTATCTTAGCTAGTATCTTCTGCATTGAGTCTTTTGACTAGTTCTTTGAATAGATATTTTTCCATCTGCTCTTTTCTACACCATGCAACCATTACCATCTCCACCACGATTAACAGAACCTTTAGATAACCCTAGGCTGTTATTCTATACCGTATAAGGTTATTCCTTAATTAACAAACTATTTTATTTAGAAAACCTTATTAGCTCAACAAGGAAACAAGCGTTTGATTGAATATATTTCTTCGTCTCTTAATTGCTGCTGAACACTATGAAAACAAGCAAATAACTCTTTCGGCAAAATTCTAATGGTGCTGCATTGTTTTTCTAATCTATACATTGCCAAAGATGTGATTCCGTAGTTGGCGAAGGTCGTTCGACAAACAATATCGTAATTTGGCTCTTTTTTTCTTGGATAACAAACAGACCGTTATCACTATATTTCTGCCTGCATTGAGAAACTCTATTCTCAATGATTTGAGTTTTATGTTTCGTTTTCTTTTGCTTTTATAGTCTTGTGGTTGCTATTAATGTCGGTTTGTTTGTTTGTTTAAGGATGTTCTCGTGATACATTATCAACTTGAACAGCTGTCAACTCAAGCTTTGTATTACATCGAACCTTTTCGACTACGATTAAGCTTGGTCTTCAGTCAGCGTTTATATTTCTTGTTTTATATTTTGATTTGAGTAAAATTTGGTTGTTTGATCGCTTGACTGGCTAGTAAGAATATTATTTTATTTCTCCTCCGGGTAATTCTAATTTTCAGAAATAATTAAAGTTATCTCGTCCACAGGAATCATCATAGAAATACCTTCATTATCATATACTTATATATTCTTTTGATTTGCAGACTGTAAAATTATACACCTAGAGACAATCTTAAATAAAACCTCGACAGATTTTATTCTACTGTTTATAATTATCATTCTTTTTAACATTCAAAGAATGGATCATTGGATTCGTTTACGCCACATTGCATTACTAATTTGCAATTACATTTTAATCTCCCTTTAACTTTATTTAGACATTGCATGCTTAATATAGGATTTTTTCTAGACGACTATAATGAAGGCATTAAAGCTGAGTTGCCAGCAATCCCAACTGATTGACCACAAACAAACCATCGAGAAGCTTCTACATGAACGTTGATTTACAAGAAATAGCAGCTGAATCTCTCATACACTACACCTACTGTCGTAGAAAAGAGAAGCTCATGAGATGATGTGACCTTTGATATACTGTGTCTGGGGGGAAAAGGTGAGATGGACATGACTGATATGATCATATAGGTTTGCTCACTCATCGTTGACTGAAAGTCAACCAACAATAACAGTAATAACATACAGGCCACATTTTAAGCTGATAATAACGATTGTCTCATGCAAGTCATTCGTTCAATTAAAATGATGCTATAGTTGGAGAATAAAATAAATTGCAGGAACTGAAGAAACTAGTTATGGTTTGTATTAGCAATTAGTGGTCATAAACAGTTCAAAAGGGGATTAAATTGATTTCCGTGATAAAAGAAAATGTTTAACATTTCAGAAATGGAACTGCCTAAAACGTCACAAGTTTTCTTTTCCTCGTGGCAAACCAATTTATTTCATCTTACAATTGTTTATTGTATGATAATGTTTAAAACACAGACAGGGCAAGGCAATTATTTGAGTCTAATTACCTAATTTTCAGAGAGACAGAGAGAGAAAATGATATGTGTGTACGTGTGCGCGTGCGTGCGTACGTGGTTTTATCTAGAAAGATGTTTTTCAGTGTGCTATTGTTTAAAAACGTAGGATGCTATGTAAGGAAGAATTGCTTTCTAGTAGACTGAGCGACCGTATTGTCTCTCCTCCACTGACTAGTAAAACCCTTAGTAACGTAATATTTCGTCACAAACAGAGGAGCAAAAATAAAGATACACCTGAGAATTCATATGGTTATTGACCTCCTAACAACGCAGATTTGGTGCATTGTAGCTGAAAGTTCAAGTTCGCTTCGCAACCACCTAGACGCAACATCGATGATTTAAAGAGAGGCTCAAATATAAATCTTTGATCCTAAGAATCTGCGATGTTCATTAGCTTTCAAGTTTTGGAAATCCATACATTCAGGAATGGAAACCAAATAACAGGATTTGCAGAGTGTTTTTAATAACATCTAATTAACATAAAGTATAATTAAACAATTAAAACTGCTTAAAATTTATATAGGAATTTTCTTGAAAACCAAAGTTGAAATTTCAATTCGTTACCATATAATTTCATAAAATTTTCTTCATTATTATTTGGCTAAATATTGGATAGCTAAGCTGCTTTTTTACATTTAGCTGTATAATAAGGAAGTTCGATGTACAACCAGATGGGTACATATTCGAGCCCACTCTACGACATAGATAGATAGATAGATAGATAGATAGATAGATAGATAGATAGATAGATAGATAGATAGATAGATAGATAGATAGATAGATAGATAGATAGATAGATAGATAGATAGATAGATACACAGGTAGGTAGGTAGGTAGGTAGGTAGGTACGTACGTACGTACTATGTACATACATACATACATACATAATACATACATACTACATACATACATACATACATACATATACACATATAAATACATACATACTTAAAAGCAGTACCCGACTTTAAAACTACTGGAATCGATGACATCGTGTACACATACATGCATGAAAGAATCAAATACACAATACGGCGAAAAAAAGTATTAGTTTGTGTGGACTTTTGTACATCCATATCAACTAAAGGTTATATCTAATACAATCTTTGCGGTATTGTCTATTTGTTTCTTTTCGCATCTGATATTTGTTATGGATCTGCATCTGATATTTGTTATAAGAATGAAGCTGTATACCTTAATTTACCACTTCTATATACGAAGACCAAGAAGAAATCTTGCGAAACAGTGTTTATTTTAACGAGATACCTACTGAAATCATCTGAGGAGACACATCTACACTGATGGATACACCTAAACCAGATGTTTAGAATCCCACCTGCGTGGGATCGACGCTAGATGGATCGAAACAATTGTAGTGATCCTTAAAGATTCTCATATCTTCCATATTCCATCTCTCAACAAATACCCAACAAATCCTTTGAAACTCCTTCCCAACGCCCCACGTTGAAATCTGCTGGCCTCCTGGATTACTTAGCGCCAAAATGCGGATAGCCTCAGTGTGAAAAGTACTAATTAGCAGCAAAATATTCAGAAGCGATTATTTATATAGATATTAATATTGTTGATATATATATGAAAGAAGCCTGTCGTATATATGTATATATATATGTGTGTGTGTGTTTGTGTGTCTGTGCTTGTCCCCCTAGCATTGCTTGACAACCGATGCTGGTGTGTTTACGTCCCCGTCACTTAGCGGTTCGGCAAAAAGAGACCGATAGAATAAGTACTGGGCTTACAAAGAATAAGTCCCGGGGTCGATTTGCTCGACTAAAGGCGGTGCTCCAGCATGGCCGCAGTCAAATGACTGAAACAAGTAAAAGAGTATATGTGTGTACCATCATAAAACGAAACATACAAATTTGCACGTATGCATACATACATACACACATATACACATACATACATACATACATACATACATACATACATACATACATACATACATATATACATACATACATACATACATACATACATACATACATACATACATACATACACACATAGTAATGGACGTTACAGTTCACCTAAATCTATCGTTTTCTGTCTATGTTACAAACCAACAACACAACGTTCCATTATTTTCAACTAGGAGAGAAATATTAACAGAAGAGATTTCCCTCGTGAGATTTTAACTCAAAATGTAAAAAAAATCGGCAAGACATTCGTCCATCATTTCTAGTAACGATATCCCTTGAAAATACTGTATCAATAAATTATGTAGACCAATAGATGACAGAATTAATAATGATGTGATGAACAAAATTCCTTGCGGTGTTTTGTTTTGTTACGTTACATTCTAAGGGAGACTTTTGGAAATTGGGTCATTCATACGCTGAAGTATTCATCATCATCATTGTTCGACCGTGGTCGAGACAATGAAATTTACTATGTTACGCCAGACTTCACGGTCCATCATAGCATTACGGAGGTCCTGTTGCTAAGTATTAGTGCACCAGATAAATTGATGATGACCAAAATTATGTTGCAAACATAGCAACAAGGTGATACATGTGTGTGTATATGTGTGTGTGTGTCTGTGTGTGTGTGTGGATAGATAGATAGATAGATAGATAGATAGATAGATAGATAGATAGATAGATAGATAGATAGATAGATAGATAGATAGATAGATAGATAGATAGAAGATAGATAAGTTTCTTTATTGGCTACACAGGGCTGCACACAGATGGGACAAGTTACAAGGTAGAGCTTTTCTTTTGGGGGATGAAAAAACAAAAAAAAACAAAAGAGAAAAAAAAAGGGGTGGCGTAGGTTTTCGATCAAGAGGGATCGTAAAAAGGAAGAAAAGAACCAAAAAAAATAAATAAATAAAATAAAAAATTAAAAAATTAAAATAAAAAAAAGAAAAGGAAAAGGAACAAAAGAAAAGAGAAATGAAAAAAGAAGAAAAAAGGGGAAAAAAGGGGAAGAGGGAAAAAAAAGATAGATAGATAGATAGATAGATAGATAGATATGTTTCTTTATTAGCCACACAGGGCTGCACACAGACGGGACAGATTACAAAGTAGAGCTTTTCTTTTTTGAGGAAAGAAGAAAAAATAGGAAAAGAAACTAAAGAGAAAAACAATCAATAGGGATCGTGTATCACAGTGTCATGATGTAAAGTGTAAAGGGGGGAGCAGATAAGGTTTATCCGTGGGAAGAAAAGCCTACGGAAAAGACCATGGTAACCTCGGTCAATATTGTTACATGTTACCATGTTAGAGAGAGAGAGAGAGAGAGAGAGAGATTATACATACATGAGTGTGCGCGTGTTTGTGTGTGTGTGTGTGTGTGCATATGTGTATGTATTTGTGTGTGTGTGTATGTTTGTTTGTGTGGTGGGGTCGGTCTATGGCTTGAGAGTGAGCTTTGATTGGAAATTCTATAGAAGCCCGTTAGATGGATTATATCTATAATTCAAAAAGCACAGGCACGCCATCGATTTTTGTCACACTGTTTCTACTTGAGAATTACACCCTGGACATCCATATCTGTGGAATATTCGGAAACATATATCAAAGTTCAGGAGGAGCTATATCAGTTTATCGAACAACTGTATTTTCATCGTCAAACGATAGCGATCCAGCACTACAATATACGTGTGTTTATGTGTATAGCCGAATGCTCTGATCTCAATATAATAGCGATTCTTAACAAGATATTCCTGAAACAGGTTATATAGAACTAGCAGTATCGCCCGGCGTTGCTCGGGTTTGTAAGGGAAATAACTATATAAGCATTTTTAGAGATGTAAAGTATAATAGCCATCTCAATATGGCTAACCACAAAGGGTGGGGTTACTGTAGCTTTTTACGTTCTGAGATTTAATAATACACTTTTAGAGAGTTACTTCCCTTATATATGCCAAAAATGCATTAAAAATGAGAAAAATTGATGGTATTTTTTTTTTTTAATCGTAGACTCATCATAGACGCGTGCTAATACCCAGAAGGGCTCGATATGAATCACGACTATAAGATACCCGGTTTTGGTTAAACTGCACCGCAAAATGTGGGAGTAGTTAGGAATCTAAATCGTAGGAGACAGACAGCACACAACCTCTCTTTTATATATAAAGATTAGATACCGGGAAATTTGAGCTCAGTAACGTACAGCATAGATCAAAACATTGCAAAACATCAGGGGTTGTCTCACACCGTTATCTTAGAAGCCTTTCATCTGATCTATGAGTTGAACAGACCATCTGACTTTTAAGTAATATCGAGTGCTAGAATTAACAAAGAAACTAAAAAGCAACAAATGCTGTATTATTTGATCACCCATTTACTATACCTTGCTGTATTTAAATTAGGCATTATATTGAAATTAAAGTATCCTTAATATGCTATGGTAGACGGGGACTTGGGGCTAATAAAGAAATCAGTTTTAATAACGCGGAGCAGATTACAAATGGCCGTTAAAGCGATATTTTAACATTAATATTTTTTAAATACATGAGATATTTAAGTAATGAGAGTTGCCGTTGGGAATAATCTGGAAAAGTGTAAGAAATAGCAGGAATTATTATTATTATTATTATTATTATTATTATTATTATTATTATTATTATTATTATTATTATTGTTATTATTATCATTATTATTATTATTATTATTATTATTATTGTTGTTATTATTATTATTATTATTATATTATTATTATTATTATGTTATTATTATTATTATTATTATTATTATTATTGTTATTATTATTATTATTATTATTATTTTATTATTATTATTATTGTTATTATTATTATTATTATTATTATTATTATTGTTATTATTGTTATTATTATTATTATTATTATTATTATTATTATTATTGTTATTATTATTATTATTATTATTATTATCATTATTATTGTTATTATTATTATTATTATTATTATTATTATTATTATTATCATTATTATATTATTATTATTATTATCATTATTATTATTATTCACCTCACATTTGTGCACGGAGATATTATCGCATAAATGGATGAAAAGTGTAACATTCCAAGTAATAAATCGCACGTACGTGAATTAATGGGGAAGAAAAAATACCTATACTTCTATTTAATAATATTAATTAAATGATATATGGAATATAATATGTCTAGTCTCTAGTTGCTCATCCTATTTAATAAATGAAGTGGCCATTTAAATATTGATACCAAAACTGCATTGGTGTCCATTTCTAAGAAGAGTTAATCGTTATTTAGCCACTCTGCTTAACTGCAAACAGTTATCTTCGACCGTTAAGAGAGTGTTGTGTTCTGCAAATGGGAAAATTTCGCTAGCTTGCTGTCCTGAGTTCAAATAGATGGATGGAATTCACAGGTGTACTACCCAAAAGTATAATCAGACTAACAAGTTGAACCGATTACTTAAACTAGCTTTGAAGCAGGAATGCGTCATCCTTCATGTCGTTATCTCTCAGCAAAAACGAGAGATACCAAAATTTAAAACGAAAACAGTTTGATACTACAGCATTTATGATTTTTAAGATTTTCAAATAGCAATTTAACATTTCAGATTTTCACCTTTAAATAAGTATATAAGTGAACACCTACGATTTACACCTTGTAATTCATTCTAAAATAAGCTATGCGCCATTTAACTGATCGGTTTCTATTTAAACCACACCAACACTGTGAAATGTTGTCATAGACATATTCGCTCTGGGTTATATTACATGTGAATATCTTCTTCTCACTGTTACTCATCTTTTTCTCTTTTTCCCTCTCTTTAACATCATCTTTATTATTTCTTTCTTTCTCTTTTCCCTTCTTTCCTTCTTCTTGTTCTGCTTGAGACTAATCGTCATCAAAAGAATTCAGACAAAATATAGAAAGAAAGTAAAGCGAAAATCATTTTCCTGAAATAACACTTTTTTCGATATATGAGATGGTTTTATTCAACAACAATAATAACAATAACAATATTATCAATAACAACAACAACAATAGAAGTTTGAGTTTTATCTTCCGGTTATTATCACATGAAATTAAACTTATTAGATACAGCGATATTTTCCACATTATATTATTTTATTTTATTTCATTGGATTTTGTTTGCCATTAAAATGCATTTAACAGTTGATATTGTTTCATCAAATCAATAATTCAATTTGAAAGAATTTCATTTTTTTTTTCTTGTTTTATGTGTAATCGACCTAATGTTCTCTGTAATTGCCATTCTTCGAATTTAGAATGGATTTTTTTCGTTGGAAAAAGGATTATACACGCACACACATACACGCACACGCACACACATACACACACACACACACACACACACACACATATATATATATTATATATATATGTGTGTGTGTGTGTGTATGTATATATGTATGTATGTATGTATATATAATATATATACATACATACATACATACATACATACATATATATATAATATATATATATATATTATATATATAATATTATATATATATTATATATATATATATACGGACTAATGTGTACATATGTGTGCGTACATATACGTATAGATGTGTACATACATATTTATGCATTATAGACAAACAGATAGATAGATAGATATATATAGATAGATAGATAGATAGATAGATAGATAGATAGACAGATAGATAGACAGACAGACAGACAGACAGACAGACAGACAGACAGACAGATAGATAGATAGATAGATAGATAGATAGATAGATAGATAGATAGATAGATAGATAGATAGATAGATGTATACACGTGTGTGTTTTTGCGTATGTGAACGTGTGTATATGCGCGTATGTAGTGTGTATGTACGTGTATGTGCGTGCGTGCGCACCCGCGTATATTTACCATTTATTTACACTTGCATGTGTATCAGTTATCCATCTGTAAAACAAAATGCTCTGTTAAATATGACAGAATCTATATTTCCATTATTGATTTTAAAATGTTTTTCTTCAAATGTTTAGGTCTTCTGGATTACCGTTAATATTCTTTCCAAACTTATCTTTTGGAACCATTACTGCATAAAATACTCTCAACACTTACCAACAGCACTTGAAATTTTATTTTCTTTATTTAATTTTCTCTTTATTTTTTTTAACATCTCTAGTTATAACCACGGCCTAACTATCGTCTTTCCCTTTTAAAGAAAATCTTACCTGAAGGGCACAGATAGTGTGTCTAAAGCCAGCTGGAGACGTCGATCTCCTGGGGCTAAATAGCTACAGTAACACCCCCACTTTGTGGTTGGCCATATTGAGATGGCTTTTATACTTTAAAAATAGTTTCTAACATAAACACAAGGCCTGCAGTTTGACGGAAAGAGTACAATCGATAAAATTGACCTCAG
>NC_043005.1:7747519-7760019 GCF_006345805.1 Octopus sinensis | reverse complement strand
ACGCTGAATATCCCCGAGAATTACGTTAAGGGTACACGTGTCTGTGGAGTGCTCAGCCACTTACACGTTAATTTCACGAGCAAGCTGTTCCGTTGATTCGGATCAACCGGAACCCTCGTCGTCGTAACCGACGGAGTGTTTCCATCCCAGTAGTAAATATATTCAAGCGTACAGGAAACCAAAGAGATTCTGAATGCATTTCTGTTTTTGTGTAGGCGGATTTGGAGTGTATTTTGCTTTTTACACTGGCCTTAGTTCGTAAGTGAGACGAAACATATTCTGCTGGTAATCTGTGAAGTTTTTTTTCTATTTATATGTTATGACATTCGTAATAATGGCAATGGTAATCAGAAGTGCGAAAAGAAAAGAAAAAAACGATGTAAGAGAAGGAACAAACAATAACAAGTCTTACTTGATAAGCTATTAAATATACTGTGTAAACAACTTCTAGAATAAAATCAATTTCAAATCAAGGTTGATTTGCATAAAACATGTCGAATGCTAAGCAAATACTGTTTTCAGTGTAAATTATGTAAACCGTTTCACAGAAACACACCAATACTATCTATCTTTGTCGCTGATGTTGATTACTTGTTTATTCCACATATTTTTTAAGCTGATGATTCTGCTGAAGACAGCTGCAGTAAGTTGCCAACAAATAAACAATTTCTTAAATTATTAGAAAGTTGATATCGATGTTCACATTGTAGATTGTTACACTGATTTGATATTAGTATTCTATACCAGAATATAATGAGATAAAAGTCAACATCTGCAATAATATATCCTTATACGAGGCAACGAAGAAACTGGTGTGTGTGTGTGTGTGTGTGTGTGTGTGTGTGTGTATGTGTGCGCATGTGTGTGTCCGTGTGTGTGAAAGATAGAGAGAGGGAGAGTGAGAGTAAATACGAATAAGAGTGTATTAAACACCATACAAGATAAATTATTCATTTAAAAATGAAGATATTCTCAAGAACCAAAAATTCTTCAAAAGGGATATATCATTAAGGAAAAGATATGTCTGATTTCTGGGGACAAGAAGATAGTCGTGTACATGTATTTTTGCTTCATGGATGGCATAGGCAATTTGCATAAGTGAAACGAAAATGAACATACTGACAGCCACCGTAAACGGCCGAAATCGTCAGTTGTAATATCCTTATACCGTCGATGGTTTCAGCTTTAAGACCGAAGCCTCTTCAGTAGGGTCGGTAAAACGCGCCAGATTCCGTATAAGATCGCCACCAATAAATATGTATACTCCATAAAAATCTATGGATGGTTTAGCGAATCTCTAATGTGCCTAATTTAATTATTAGTATACACATTAGCGATTCGCTAAATCATGCATAGATTTTTATGGAGTATGCATTGGCAGCGATTTTATCCGGAATCTGGCGAGTTGTACCGACCCTACTGAAGAGGCTCCGTTCTTAAAACCGAAACCGCCGACGGTATACAGACATTAGAACTTCCGATTTCGGCCGTTTATGGTCGCTGTCAGTATGTATGTATTCAATTATGAGCGTTGACTGCAGCGTCAGAGCACTTGAGCTCTTATTTCTAGCATCGTGGGTGTTTCTAATACACTCTGACATTTTTAATGACAATTATAATTTTCCTTTTTGGTGTTACCTTGCTAAAATGCTGCCTAATTTAATTATCTATCTATATCTATCTATCTATGTGTCTGTCTATCTGCACGCCTTCTTCTATAACTTTTGTTATTCTGCGTGTAATTCCTCGTCTATTATCAGTTGCAACCAGTTTTTCAAGCTGAGAGGAGGCAAAACCCTGTTTGTCTTTCTTCTCAACTTCTCATTTTCTCTACCTCTTGACGAAGGACCACATCCGAAACGTTGACTATTCTATCCTCATGGCAAGTCCACTGTACCCCTTCACTTTATATATATAACCCTATATATATATAGATATTATATATATTATAGATATATATATATATATATATATATATATATATATAATAGATATATTATATATATATATATACAGCAATAAGCACATAGCATGTGCATTAAAGGAAATGCACATCCACTATATGAGTGCAAGTTTGTCTCACGCACGCATAAGCAGACACAGGCACATATATGCTTACACCAACCAATTCAGATATCCATAAACCCCGAAGAGTTTTCTTGATTTAATCACTTTATTAGTGGCCGGCTTGGATTCTGTAAAGAAATCAGGATTGTTTTCAAATTCTGATTTTGAAATGTATGTACGTTGATATGTATGTATGCGGGTCGGCATATATGTAGGTTGCTATGTATGTATGTATGTATGTATGTATGTATGTATGTATGGATGGATGGATGGATGGATGGATGGATGGATGGATGGATGGATGGATGGATTGATGGATGGATGGATGGATGGATGGATGGATGGATGGATGCATGCGCCAGGATTTTGAAGAAGGTGACACTGCTTTTTAGCCATTATTGTTTCTTGGTCTACTCTGACCCAGAGTAATAGCACCAGTCAGGGTCCCTGTTATGAGTTCAATAGCATTTTAGGGCTTGCCTGCCTATGCAAGTGAAGACTGGATCCAGTAGACTCTGGGTTAGGAACCTTTATGAATCAACGGAGAGGAAGGTGGTTGCAGTAATACATTGTGGTGTCCAGAGAGCTAGATGAGGCAAGTAAGACATCTTGTTCAACCACTATGTCCGCCCCAAGCCCAGTCGTCTTGAAGAAGGTTACGGACGACAGAGTGAGCTTGACGATTTGAAGCTCTTCTTCACATTCAACAAAGTCACTGTGTAAATCTTCAGTCATCCTTAAGGATGACTAAATGATCCTCTTCGCTCCGATAGGCGAACATGATTGTTTGTATGGCTTGCTAGTTGGATGGACGGTTGCATGCATTCATGCAAGCATGTATGAACGTTTGTTTGTGTGTAATACATATGCATGTATGTGTGTTTTTGATTTCGAGGGTAAAAGTGTGTTCAAGTTAATACAAATTAACGGGATTGCTACAGAAAGATTAATTAAATGTGTAATTTTCAAAGATTGTCAAATTACAGTTATAATTAACTAATGTCTCTCATGCAAAAACTGATCCATGTTTTTTACTTTTTTTTAAGATAGGATAATATATAGTTATTTATTTGATGCATTATTTCAAAGGATTAAATCTATTAGCTCAAGACATCGCTTCAACGCGTTTGAAATAGTATTCGTAAACATTATCTTTACAAGAAATCTTCACAGAATTTTTTTCTTTTTTTTTTTTGCTACTTTTCTAAAAGGTTTTCAAGAAACACGTGACTGAAGATTTTTTCATCAAGTGTTCAAATTTCTTTTTACTTGCTCACTCTTAAAAGCGGAGGCCATTAATAAATATCATGACTAATTGAAAATACGCTCATTATATAGTCAACCGTTTAAATTGAAATTGATGTTTCTGAGTGAGATAAAAAGAAAAAACGCATATGTATGTATTCTGATTTCTGTTTAAAATATATTCTGTTACATTTACACTGGTTTCACTTTAACTTTACACATCTCAAATATAATATATATATATATATATATATATATATATAATATCAGCTGAAGTTGTGTCTGTGTGTGCAGGTTTGGTAGCCTTCAACTAACACTTTCTCCTCCGAGACCCTGCGGCGCAAGTTGACGAAAATTGAGTGTATGATAGAAGTATGATAGAGTATGATAAGCTAAGAGCATTAGATTCCTTGGAAGAAATCAGCGAATGTATACGAAAACAAGGACGGAAACAAACGGAGAAGGTTACACAAATACAAATAACAGGACATAATAACAGCTGTCTTTCGACTAAGGACGAATTAAATTAAGCTGGCGTGTGTGAAAGTAAAGACTTCCGCCAGGGATACAAGATTTCACAGGGACAGGGAAGAATATAGATGTTGCACGGACAGCGACCGAACCAACCAAGAAAGGTCAGGCTTGGCCGAACACCGGTCATATGGGGAGAGAAGAGAGAGAGGTAGAGGCAGAGCGACAGAAGAAGTAAGGAGGGTCGAGAAAAATGACAGGGACACAGTGAATGTTATATATATACATACATATATATATATATGACTTTCGAATCACTTTCTAATCATTTCGACATGTTACAGCGAGGCTATACTTCTAAATATCTGAAACTGTTTCATAAATTTACAGTAAAACGAAAGAAATATTTTTCATCAACAAATATTACTTTTATTTTTTGTATTCGTATTGTCTCACAGAAAATTGTCTTCTGCTTTAGCTTTTTAAAGATACATGCTTAAAATACACTGGTCCCCGCTTACCTTTTGCATATCAACCAGTTTGGTGAGTAATAAGATCTTTAACATTATATGTAAACATTTGTGTATCAAAGTCCTTTAGATATGTATGAAAAAAGCGATGTAGGCGTATGTTTTAGATTAGTGAGTTCTAATAAAAGTAATTAGATCATGCACTGCGTTTCACGGAAGGGATCGCAGGAATATCACTGATTGTCAGGAGAGGTAACCGAATGAATATCAGAGATCTGTCATTCGAACAATAGATAGATGGATAAATTGATAGATAGATAGATAGAGAGAGGAGAGAGAGAGAGAGAGAGAGAGAGATAGATAGATAGATAGATAGATAGATAGATAGATAGATAGATAGATAGATAGATAGACAGACAGACAGACACACAGACAGACAGATAGATAGATAGATAGATAGATAGATAGATAGATAGATAGATAGATAGATAGATAGATAGATAGATAGATAGATAGATAGATAGATAGATAGAGGACAGGTAGATAGATAGACAGGTAGATAGATAGATAGATAGATAGATAGATAGATAGACAGATAGATAGATAGATAGATAGATAGATAGATAGATAGATAGATAGATAGATAGATAGATAGATAGATAGATAAACAGACTCTGACAGAATGCAGGCCAATAGTCTGAGGCCTTCACGTTCGTATTATGGAGTTGGTGAAACAATTTTCTCTTCAAACTTCTGTATTCTATCCCTATACATATCGTTTCGGTTTTTGCTGCTGTTTCTATTCCTCAGTTCCATTGCTAATGATACTAATATTGAAGGGGGGGGGTCGCTGTTGGTACTTTTTAAATTTTTACATCTCCTTCTACCGTTGCCTCTGTTATCGTTGCTGTTGTTTGGATGTTATCGTCGTCGCCTTTGTTGTTTTTATTCTTGATTCTGTTGCTGTTACTGATCTTTGTCTTATATTTGATGTAATTGATGTTACTATTTCCTTGAACTTGATTGTTCAAACGTCAATCAGCTCTTTGTACGTATATGCATATCTGTGTCTGTATGTATGTTTATATGTATGCATGTACGTTTGTATGTATAAAGGTAGGTAGGTAGGTAGGTAGGTACACACACAAGCTCACATGCAAACATGTATGTGTGTGTGTGTGTATGTATGTATATACATATAAATATCTCATTTTCTTTAGCTCTCTTTCTCTCTCCAGCTTTATTTTCTTTCTCTCTCTCTCTCTCTCTCTCTCTCTCTCTCTCTCTCGCTTTCTCCCTCCTCACTCTCATTCTCTCATATTCATATGAGTTTCTGTATAAGCATACGTGTCTATACATTTATCGTTTCCAACCTGCCTTCTCTAAACGCGACATGGCAGTCTCCGTGAAAAGCTTTACTTCAATTGTTGTACTGTAACTACACCGAAAGTGATGACTGAAAAGAACCAATCGAGGCCACGTTTTGATATATGTGAGCATTTTGTGTGTTGCAGAATACAATGACAGAGAGGGAGACAGTGAGAAAGAAATTAGGCGAAAGTAAAGGAAGCGAAAAAGAGAGAAATAAAAACGACATGTGAAAGACAGAATGGAAGACAGAATGGAGAAGGAAGATACATTTATATCTACAAATATGTGATGTTTATATATTAAATCTATCAACCTACTGATTTATGACTGTAAGTATGAATATACGTATATATATATAAAATATAATATATATATATATATATATATATATATATATATATATACATTTATACATATGTATGTATATATATATATATATATATCACCGTCCTAAACGACAGGTTCTCAGATGTCACAATGCGCTTCGCATTGTTTTAGCCTTCAAATGACGCCACCCCGCTGGCTAAGCGAGCAGGCCAACAGAAGAAAGAGTGAGAGAAAGTTGTGGCGAAAGAGTACAGCAGGGATCGCCACCACCCCCTGCAGGAGCCCCGTGGAACTTTAGGTGCTTTCGCTCAATAAACACTCACAACGCCCGGTCTGGGAATCGAAACCGCGATCCTACGACCGCGAGTCCCGCTTCCTAACCACTGGGCATTGCGCCTCCACATATTATATATATATAATATATATATATATATATATATATATATATATTTGTGTGTGTGTGTGTGTGTGTGTGTGTGTATATACATATATATTATAATATTATATATATGTGTGTGTGTGTGGTGTGTGGTGTTATATACATATATATATAATATATATTATATATATATATATATCTATATATTTAGCAGAATTAACAGAGTGACTCAAATTCCGAGAGTTTCATATTTTGAGCTCTATTTTTCCTACTTGCGTAAAAATTCGTTATTAGCAACGGAGGCAATATTAGTTCAGAAGAGAATTCTCTATATCAAATCTAACTTGGATATGTTATATCTCTAACAAAATAGAGACAATTTCCGACGTTTTCTGTATTATTGAGCCTCATCAGTAAAGCAGTGTATAAGATCAAATTCCTTCTGCACTATTTGTGCCCATCATCTTTTTTTTTTACCAGAATTAGTCATTAATATGATAAAATTTTGTCGTCATTGTGAGTGCAAGTTTAACTTTAATTTGGATTGGCCCTCCATCACTCAATGACCACTATGTTACTGCACGTGTGTGTGTATGTGTGTGTGTTTGTGGGTGGGGAAGATTATTTGGGAAAGTTGTCCATACACGCACGTTTATTCTTACCTCATCGCTTATCTTTATATATAAAACTAAAGCTGTGTGTCTGTCTCCTACGATTTAGATTCCTAATTACTCCCACATTTTGCGGTGCAGTGTAACCAAAAGCCGGTATCTTATAGTCGTGATTCATATCGAGCCCTTCTGGGTATTAGTGCGCGTCTACGATGAGTCTATGATTAAAAAAAAAATTTACCATCATTTTTACCCATTTTTAATGCATTTTTTTGCTATTATATAAGGGAAGTAACTCTCTAAAAATGTATTATTAAATCTCAGAACGTAAAAAGCTACAGTAACCCCCCCCCCCCCATTTGTGGTTAGCCATATTGAGATGGCTATTATACTTTACATCTCTAAAAATGCTTATATAGTTATTTCCCTTACAAACCCGAGCAACGCCGGGTGATACTGCTAGTGTTATATACAAGAGAAAAGCCACTGACATAAACTAAAGCAACATGGTAGCTGTATTGTTAGAGGTGTTGCTGGCCGAACTCAAAACGGAATTTATACGTTAGTCATTTCACCGGACCACTAACAGTTTCACTACCTTGGTTTGCTACTTTTCTAAAGTCTCCGAAAGGACAAAAGGCAAAGCTGATCTCAAATACATCGAGCAGATTTTAAAACCTTCCATATGGGTTTTTCATACAACAGAGATTTTTATGTATGGTTCTCAAGTCATTCTTCTCGCTGTTCTTTCTAATGTAAGAAATGTGGATGATAGAATTTTTAAGCTAATGTACAGGATCAGAATGTACTCTATTACTTCTTTTCTAAATAGCCGGCCATAAATATTTTAGGCAGCAGAAACAAACTGATTGTAACTTAGTTGATGCAAACAGTAATGGCGGACCAGAAGTTTTACACTATCTAATTTCTTATCTGGTTTCTGGCGTTCATGCGCTCAAATCTCTCTGGATACCGCCTCATCTCCATGATCGCTAAAACTATAACCAGCAATAGACATTGTGGCAAATCATATAGAAATAATAATTTTATAAACAAAAACTGGAAAAAAACAATTATAGATTTTGTTTCTCTTATTCGTATCTGTAATGTGAGGGAAAAATAAATGAAAATATAATACCATATGTATATATGTGTATATGTATATATATATATATATATATAATATATATATATATATATATATATATATAATATATATATATATATATATATATATATATATATATATATAAAACATTATTGGTGAATTGAAGAAATGGAGCTGAACGCAGATTGAACAGAAATCGTTTATTTCATTCTACACGTGTTTCGAAAGGCACAAATTACCAAAATCCAATTTTGGTAATTGTGTGCCTTTCGAAACACGTGTAGAATGAAATAAAACGATTTCTGTTCAATCTGCGTTCAGCTCCATTTCTTCAATTCACCAATAATGTTTTAATTTCAATTATCCGCACAACGACACGGTTGCTTGCAACGCCAGATGGTTGTACCTCCAACCGTGCTGTTTACTGCTGTGATTTCTGCTACTAGTATCGGTTAACTTTTGATTAATCTACTACGATTTAATCTTTCTATTTCACAGATATATATATATAATATATTAGATTATATATATATAATATATATCTATATATATATATATATATATATATATATATATATATATACATATAATATATATATCTAAAACCATATTTTGAAATATTAGTAGTTGATTATTTTACTAGTACCAAAGCAAAAATATTTTAGAACAATCAAAAGCTGAAAATACGGGTTACATCATTAGGTTAATTGGATATACATTACAGCCCAAAGGCTGTAACCAGCAAGCAAGTACAGTGCTAGTTGAAAAGTTAATGTTAATTAACCATAGATATTTCAAGTCATCTTTTTCTCTTCTTTCTCTCAGTACTTCCTAACTGTCTAAACATTTGCTTACGTAAGCTATACTAATACCTTTTGCAGCAACTTATATGCGGTGTACATAATGCTCCTGACATTATTCTCTAAATGCATCTTTACCTTGTTTTGTAATGAGATACTTTGTGGTTATCTTTTAATCCTAGATGGCACGTGATTACCGTTTTTAGTTTGTAACAATATTATCATATATATTTTTTAATTATCTCTAAAACAGCTTAAAAGATTTATGCTGATATCATGAATACAGTATCTTACAGAGATAAAATAATTGTAAATACGATTTCAAATCTTACTCTTGGAGGCAAATGATCAAATCTTTAACTCAAATGCTAGAATCGTTTGAATATTGTCACTTTCTTTGGAGACATGTTCTTGTACGTACCAATGGCTCACATGACGCTTCTTGGTTAGATCATTATCCGCTTAGGTTGAAGATAAGTTACCATTTATGTGATGCTAAAAGTAAACTTTTGCTTCAGTTTGAAAAGAGAATAAAATTCTCCCAAGTTCGGTATCCTAAAAATATGTAGACATATTACATATGCGCATTCACAAACTAAATGCGCATATGTGTACATGCACGCCCGTATATGTATAACTATAGATATATAGATATAGAGGAATAACATATAATAGACGTGTATGTGTGTGCGAGCGCATGTGCGTAATTTTTTTTTTCACAGCACAAGGATATATATTATATATCAGTAAGGTATACAACCTTCGATATATATTATATATACAGGAAGGTATACAACCTTCGAACCTGGGAAAACAAACAATATTTTAGCAACTAGATTTCATTGGTTTTCATCAGTCCCATCATATTAGAGCACACAAATGACATTGGAGACACATGGCCTAGTGGTTAGAGCGGCAGACTCGCGGTCGAGGGATCGCGGGTTCGAATCTCAGACCGGGCGATGTGTGTGTTTATGAGCGAAACACCTAGGCTCCACGCAGCTCCGGCAGAAAGTAATGGCGAAACTTCTGCTGACTCTTTCGCCACAACTTTCTCTCACTCTTTCCTCCTGCATCTTGCAGCTCACCTGCGACGGACCGGTGTCCTGTCCAGGTGGGGAACCTATACGCCAAGAAACCGGAAAACCGGCCCTAATGAGCCAGGCATGGCTCGAGAAGGAACATATATATATATATATACACAAATGACATTGCGTTGAATATAGTCAAGGTATTGCAATTTTCATTTAAATGTCAAATCTACCAACGAGAGTTCCAATAATTAGATTTCTTATATTTGGTCACGGTCAATAATTTTGGAAAAAGAAATAGTCGATTAAATCAACCCACAGTACTTGACTAGTATTTATTTCCTAAAAGACAATGTCTACCCGGAAGATATATTCACCCTGGGTATAATTAAATCTTTTGAGTTATTTACGATTCCTCCCACCTTCTATGAAGTATTTGATAATATGACATACTTAATATTGATGATAGGTGTAATACTGACTGTGGCATTCATCGCTGTTTGACCTACTTGGTAGGGAACGAAGCAGTGGTCTGGAAATGATGTTAGATTCCATTGCGTATTTGAATGTTTAGCATTTTCTCTTCAAGTCTATTACCTAAATTCTTCAGTTTTCTCTGGTAACCTCATATTTCGCTTTTTTTTTTTCTTGTAAAGACAAATGTTTAACCTCTATTCGCCATCAGCTGCTATGTTTGTATTCAGACCAAACAAGGAGTGAAAGTATGCATACGTATTTCAGTAGTTCAACACACACGCGCACACACACACACATACACACACACACACACACACACAAACACCACACACACACACATATATATATATATATATTATATATAGTTGAGTACAGAAATTGGCGGGGTGAGTACTTGATAATTCTAAGTACCCCTGTATATACCGTTTGGTGGTGTTAGTTTGGTGAGTAAATTGATCAAATAAAAACTGATGCCAAGGATTCAGCGGTACATAGTTTCGGCCTTTATTAACAGATTTATAACAATGCATAATGTATGTCTGTGGCCTTCGTGCAGCGCGACAACAACTTCCACAAGAACATGTGTTACATCAAAAATTCTTGGTTGTAACACATGTTCTTGTGGAAGTTGTTGTGCGCGGATGAGAAGGCCACAGACATACATTATGCATTGTTATAAATCTGTCTAATAAAGGCCCGAAACATATGTACCGCTGAATCCTTTGGCATCATGTTTTTATTTTGATCAATTTATATATATATAATATATATATATATATATATATATATATACACGCACAGTATATCTACATAGGCGCGGGCGTAGCTGTGTGGTAAGAACTTGCTTCCCAACCCATGGTTCCGGGTTCAGTCCCGCTGCGTGGCATCTTGGGTAAGTGTCTTCTACTATAGCCTCGAGCCGACCAAAGCCTTGAATGTGGATTTGGTAGACGGAAACTGAAAGAAGCCTGTCGTATATATATGTGTGTGTATATGTTGTGTGTCTTTGCTTGTCCCTCCACACATCGCTTGACAACGATGGTGGTGTGTTTACATCCCCAAAACTTAGCGGTTCGGCAAAAGAGTCCGATAGAATAACTAGGCTTACCCAGAATAATTCCTGGGGTCGATTGCTCGACTAAAGGCGGTGCTCCAGCATGGCCGCAATCAATGACTGAAACAAGTAAAAATATATACATATATATATATATATATATATATATTATATATATATATATATATATATATTAGAAGGTTTGGAGATGATGTACAGATATTATATTAGAAAAAATAATGTACTCAGAGATCTGGATGGTTGTACACATACAAATATTTATAACATGTCACATGTTTTATAAATCACATATAAGCGCTTTCATCTACTCTAATAGATTTTTCAGATTTAAATTTTGTGAAGGGATTTATCTCTTTTTATAGTATTATTAGTCAATGGGTTATGGTGGAGAGAGAGGGCGGAAAGAAGAGTAATGTGGAGCGTATAGGGTAGGAAAAGAGGGAGATGAATGGGGATATAGTGGAGGGAGAAAGTGAGAGAGAGTATGTGTGTATGTGTGTGTATGTGCGCGCACGTGTGTTGTGTGTGTGCCTGTGTATCTGAAAGGAAACGTTTTGAACAAGAGACAAAGAAAAAAAGAAAATATATATTTTTAAGTAGTTGGCTAGAACAGATGCTTATTTTGGTTCAGCCAGCTCACCAGAGGGTCTGAAAGAAAAATGTTTTCAAAGTGAAAAAGTGTTTTTTCTTAATGTCAATGGAAAAGAGAAGGAAAGAAAGGAAGGAAGAAAGAAAGAAGAAAAATGTGTTTATATCTAAACAGTTGATCAGTTCTTTCAATAAAAGATGATTAGTTGATTCTTGGTCTGTAAAAATGGCAAGACCAGGTGGTGGTTACTCTAAGTGGGGTCTGTTTTGATGAGGAATAATGATAGTTATTTCTGCAAAAAATTATCTGGACTTATTATCATCATCATGTCCAAGCTTGATTCACAATGCGGTTATGGGTTGGAAAATCTAGATGCAAGAATGTTTTCTATTTATGTATATCAAACCCACAACACACACACACACATATGCATATATCTTAGGGTTCCAGCTGGGTTATAAGGAAGTTGATGTGATTTT
>NC_043005.1:7696320-7747419 GCF_006345805.1 Octopus sinensis | reverse complement strand
CAAATGTTATACCTCTATTCGCCATCAGCTGCTATGTTTGTATTCAGACCAAACAAGGAGTGAAAGTATGCCTACGTATTTCAGTAGTCAACACACTGCGCGCACACACACACATACACACACACACACACACACACAAACACCACACACACACACATATATATATATATATATTATATATAGTTGAGTACAGAAATTGGCGGGGTGAGTACTTGATAATTCTAAGTACCCCTGTATATACCGTTTGGTGGTGTTAGTTTGGTGAGTAAATTGATCAAATAAAAACTGATGCCAAGGATTCAGCGGTACATAGTTTCGGCCTTTATTAACAGATTTATAACAATGCATAATGTATGTCTGTGGCCTTCGTGCAGCGCGACAACAACTTCCACAAGAACATGTGTTACATCAAAAATTCTTGGTTGTAACACATGTTCTTGTGGAAGTTGTTGTGCGCGGATGAGAAGGCCACAGACATACATTATGCATTGTTATAAATCTGTCTAATAAAGGCCCGAAACATATGTACCGCTGAATCCTTTGGCATCATGTTTTTATTTTGATCAATTTATATATATATAATATATATATATATATATATATATATATACACGCACAGTATATCTACATAGGCGCGGGCGTAGCTGTGTGGTAAGAAACTTGCTTCCCAACCACATGGTTCCGGGTTCAGTCCCGCTGCGTGGCATCTTGGGTAAGTGTCTTCTACTATAGCCTCGAGCCGACCAAAGCCTTGAATGTGGATTTGGTAGACGGAAACTGAAAGAAGCCTGTCGTATATATATGTGTGTGTATATGTTTGTGTGTCTGTGCTTGTCCCTCCAACATCGCTTGACAACCGATGGTGGTGTGTTTACATCCCCATAACTTAGCGGTTCGGCAAAAGAGTCCGATAGAATAACTAGGCTTACCCAGAATAATTCCTGGGGTCGATTTGCTCGACTAAAGGCGGTGCTCCAGCATGGCCGCAATCAATGACTGAAACAAGTAAAAATATATACATATATATATATATATATATATATATTATATATATATATATATATATATATTAGAAGGTTTGGAGATGATGTACAGATATTATATTAGAAAAAATAATGTACTCAGAGATCTGGATGGTTGTACACATACAAATATTTATTAACATGTCACATGTTTTTATAAATCACATATAAGCGCTTTCATCTACTCTAATAGATTTTTCAGATTTAAATTTTGTGAAGGGATTTATCTCTTTTTATAGTATTATTAGTCAATGGGTTATGGTGGAGAGAGAGGGCGGAAAGAAGAGTAATGTGGAGCGTATAGGGTAGGAAAAGAGGGAGATGAATGGGGATATAGTGGAGGGAGAAAGTGAGAGAGAGTATGTGTGTATGTGTGTGTATGTGCGCGCACGTGTGTTGTGTGTGTGCCTGTGTATCTGAAAGGAAACGTTTTGAACAAGAGACAAAGAAAAAAAGAAAATATATATTTTTAAGTAGTTGGCTAGAACAGATGCTTATTTTGGTTCAGCCAGCTCACCAGAGGGTCTGAAAGAAAAATGTTTTCAAAGTGAAAAGTGTTTTTTCTTAATGTCAATGGAAAAGAGAAGGAAAGAAAGGAAGGAAGAAAGAAAGAAGAAAAATGTGTTTATATCTAAACAGTTGATCAGTTCTTTCAATAAAAGATGATTAGTTGATTCTTGGTCTGTAAAAATGGCAAGACCAGGTGGTGGTTACTCTAAGTGGGGTCTGTTTTGATGAGGAATAATGATAGTTATTTCTGCAAAAAATTATCTGGACTTATTATCATCATCATTGTCCAATGCTTGATTCACATGCTGGTATGGGTTGGAAAATCTAGATGCAAGAATGTTTCTATTTATGTATATACAAACCCACACACACACACACACATATGCATATATCTTAGGGTTCCAGCTGGGTTTATAAGGAAGTTGATGTGATTTTCATATTTTCAGCGATTTATTTTGGGGGAGAATTTTGCTATGAAGTGTTGTTGCATATTCTCTCTGAAGAAGATGTCATTCCCTGTCCATCCCAATCCATTCACTAATACTATAAAAAGAGACAAATCCCTTCACAAAATTTAGATCCGAAGATTCTATTTGATGAAAGAGTGACATGTTAATAAATATTTGTATATGTACAACCATCCAGATCTCTGAGTACCTTATTTTTTCTAATATATATATATATATATATATAAATATAAAAATATATATAATTATATATACATGTATATATGTATATACGTATAGTGTTATATATATATATGCGTATAATGTATTTATATAATATCTATATATATATATTTGGGGTGTGTGTGTGTGTGTATATATATATATATAATAATAGTGTGTGTGTGTGTGGTGTGTGTGGAGGCGCAATGGCCCAGTGGTTAGGGCAGCGGACTCTTGGTCTTAGGATAGCGGTTTCGATTCCCTGATCGGGCGTTGTGAGTGTTTATTGAGCGAAAACACCTAAAGGTCCATGAGGTTCCGGCAGGGAATCGTGATGAACCCTGCTGTACTTTTTTGCCACTGCTTTCTCTCACTTTTTCTTCCAGTTTTTGTTGTACCTGTACTTCAAAGAGCCAGCCTTGTTACACTCTGTGTCACGCTGAATCTCCCCGAGAACTACGTTAAGGGTACACTTGTCTGTGGTGTGCTCAGCCACTTGCACGTTAATTTCACGATCAAGCTGTTCCGTTGATTCGGATCAACCGGAACCCTCGTCGTCGCAACCGACTGAGTGCCACTTATATACATTGGTTCTGTATTTGTTTTGACCATCAATGCATCAGCAGGACCCTATCTTCAGAGTTAAATATTCTAAGTCTCGCCGTCTGAGTGCCTGCTCTAATGCTTTGTTTTGTTTAGGAGGAGGGATTGTGTGTGTCTGTATGCTTGTGTTTCTTTATGTGTGTGCGTGTGTACTCTTTTACTTGTTTCAGTCATTTGACTGCGGCCATGCTGGAGCACCGCCTTTTGTCGAGCAAATCGACCCCGGGACTTATTCTTTTGTAAGCCTAGTACTTATTCTATCGGTCTCTTTTGCCGAACCGCTAAGTGACGGGGACGTAAACACACCAGCATCGGTTGTCAAGCAATGCTAGGGGGACAAACACAGACACACAAACATATACACACACACACTTATATATATATACATATATACGACAGGCTTCTTTCAGTTTCCGTCTACCAAATCCACATACAAGGCATTGGTCGGCCCGGGGCTATAGCAGAAGACACTTGCCCAAGATGCCACGCAGTGGGACTGAACCCGGAACCATGTGGTTGGTTAGCAAGCTACTTACCACACAGCCACTCCTGCGCCTGTGTGTCTATTATTTTTTTCGAGTATACGTGGTATTGATTGTGGATAAGAAAGAAAAGACGGAGATTAAGATTGTGTCTGTAAGAAACGAGAAATCCGATACTGGATATGTGTGGAGAATAGTCGGCTTCTTTGATCTGCATTATAACAAGTAGCAAATCTGCAATGTTGGCGAGAAATGCACCGAGATACTTGAAAACGTATCTCGGTGCATTACTCAAGGAAAACTGATTTTCTTAAAGACCGATAGGTGAATAATATTAGTCTTTTAAAGGTCAAGCGGTTGAAGTTCTTGACGCGAGAGTTTGAGGAAGGAAATGTCGAGATCTGACTCTACCTCACATTCATGTTGTATGTGTTGTTCATTTTTTCTTTTATCGCAAGGTTTGGAACAAAATTTCCGTAAATCTTCCGCATAATAGGCGCAGGAGTGGCTGTGTGGTAAGTAGCTTGCTAACCAACCACATGGTTCCGGGTTCAGTCCCACTGCGTGGCACCTTTGGCATGTGTCTTCCACTATAGCCTCGGGCCGACCAAAGCCTTGTGAGTGGATTTGGTAGACGGAAACTGAAAGAAGCCCGTCGTATATATGTATATATATATATATATATATATATATATGCGTGTGTGTGATTGTGTCTGTGTTTGTCCTCCTAGCATTGCTTGACAACCGATGCTGGTGTGTTTATGTCCCCGTTACTTATGGCGCTTCGGCAAAAAGACCGATAGAATAAGTACTGGGCTTACAAAAGAATAAGTCCCGGGATCGAGTTGCTCGATTAGAGGCGGTGCTCCAGCATCGCCGCAGTCAAATGACTGAAACAAGTAAAAGAATAAAAGAAAAGAAAAAGAATATGTACGTGTGCTTATTTCATCCCTATCGGCGTTCCTAAGAGTAGAGGCGGCGCAATATGAAGAAACGTTCTAATAGTTCGTGCCTCTGACTTTCTGTGAATGTTTTTGCAATTGTTATGTGTAACCAATATCAGTGAGGGCAGTAGTGGTCAGTAATAGAAACTACTCAGAACAAGAAATTATCAGAGTATCAACGTACATTCGTACACACACGCACACACACACATACATACACACACACACACACATACATACATACATACATACATACATACATACATACATACATACACACACACACACACACATACATACATATATACATACATACACACACACATACATACATATATACATACACACAACACACACACACATACATACATATTGGTCTGTAGATGAAATCCACTCCATAGATATCAAAACCCCAAAAATCCTGACAACAACTGGGAACTTCCACAGAAACGGTGATGTTGACAGGCTCTGCCTAAGGAGAAATGAAGGTGGTAGAGGCCTGAAACCAGTGCAGACGGCCTTCGAATGCCGTATGGTATCACGCAGGCAACAACAGCAGCAAAAATAAATATATAAATGTAGTGCTGAAAATATGTATAATATAAATATAAAATAAATATATAAATGCAGTGCTGTACGAGTTGGCAGTGAGCTCCGCAAGAAGCACCCTCTTCCTGATGAGCCCCAAAACAGCTGGGTTCTCTTACCTCAGAGAAGACCTGGATGGAAAGCACTCAGCATACACAAAAAAGACTATGCACGGAAGCTTGAAGACAATAGAATTGACACGAAGCGCAGCCTCTCTTAAACACAAGACCACTGCATCACATTACATTTTGAAGGCTATGCGTTTGCAATCCAGGAACAGGAGATTGCCACGAAGTACCTGGTGAACGAGAGAGACAGTGACGCTCTTGTATTCCCAAGGTGCAACCAGATGTGCAGGCTATGTCATGTTTCTGTGGGAAAATGACGTGAGTAGCAGCTGTCCTAAAATGTCATCACGGTACTACCTCCCTATGCGGCTCGATGTTGTCGATAAAACAATTTGCAATGCCATCTGTAAAAAAAGACTGTCCAAAAATAAACTTAGAAAATCCTTCTGTTATAGAAAACATTTATAAACACCAACTCAAGGAATACTGGTGGAATATTCCCATCAAAACATTTGTCAAATGTAAACATAACAGGCCGGATATTGTTATTTGAGACAAGGGCCAAAGGTATGTACCATCATAGAGGTCAGCTGCCCTGTAGATATAAATATCTCTTTGAAAATCAAAGGAAAAGAGGATATCTATGGACAACTGCTTCGAAACTGTCAGCTTCTATATCCAGTCTATGAATTCATATTCATACCAATAATAACTGGGACACTAGGTTTTGTTAGTAAATACTTAAAGGAGTATCTGGATAAACTGGGATTTTCAGTAAGAGAAATTGACCGGCTAATTCGTACATTACAAGTGCAATCTGTGAGTGGAACAGTAAAAATATGCAAGACTTTTCTCAAGCTCCATATGTGAATTTGTCTGTGTTAAGTACATCCCAAAGATGGAGCTTTGTATCTTCAGTGGAAGATTTATAATAATTAAATAATAGAAGACATGCATACATACATAGCTGTTTATATTAATTTTTGTATACACATTAGCGACCCGCCAAATTATCCATAAATTTTTATAGTAAATACATATATGCTGACTGAGGATTGTGTCCGGAATCTGCCAAAGGAGCGGTCCTTACTGAATAGGCTACGGAAATAGCCGAAACTGAGCTTTCAGTCTAAGGAGTTTTCGAATCGGTACTTTGGGCTTTTCCTACATCATTAGAGCATTTCAGCTCTTATTCCTAGCGATGCAGGTGTCTTGACACCCTTAGTCGCATTTAGAGACAATGAGATATATATATATATGTGTGTGTGTGTGTGTGTGTGTGTCTGCGCATGCGTGTGTATGTGTGTATGTATGCATGTGTGTATGTATGTATGTACGTAATCGGACACTGTTACCTAACACTCCATTGAACCCTTAGTGCGAAACCGATCGATAAGATCGGCCGTAATAGAAATAAATGCCGTCGCTTCAATTATAATTATAATATATATATATATATATATATATATATATATATATATATATATATATAATGAAATTATAGTGCTTACTGCAAATCCAGGTGAAATGTAACTACAGAAATTTTCAATTGGCACCAACGAAGATAAATCCTTGCAACTTAAATCTTTTTCAAGAATTTAAATGCAGATGTCAACGGTCTTGCGCATGCTTTGAACAGAGTGATAGAAAGTTTAAGTAAACTATGATAAATAGCTCAATTTTCATACATAGCGTATCTTGGCCGCTAGTTCGATAAATTACTGGTTAGAAAATTACTAACTGTAAATCTCACAATGAGAGATATTCGGCAAATGTACTTTGGAGTAAAGATTATTTGCCAACATAACATGGCAGTCCTGGTTTAGGACGAATGTTGCTTTAATATGGCCCCAGGAGACATTGTCTCCAGCTGGTTATACGACACGATCTGTGTCCTTATATTCCCTTGTTCGAAAATATAAGGACACAGATCGTGTATAACCAGCTGGAGACGATGTCTCCTGGAGCTAAATTACAGCAACATTCGTCCTAAACCAGACTGCTATGTTATGTTGGCAAATATTCTTTACTCCAAATTACTGGTTGATTAACAATGTAGAATTTTAATACTATGCAGAGTATATCAATAGATTTTAGCTCATAGTTTTTCCATTTTGAAATTAAAATTGTTTCACGTGGTGTCAGTCAATATCTTGAGGAACAAACTTTTGTCAGATTCATTCAATTCCTTATCCCCCTCCTATAATAAAATCGAAGCGTTGTATCTATATTTATTGAATAATATGAACTGCATTATCAGTTACCAAATGTCATTGTTGCATTTACAATATTGATATTATTACTTAGTTTTAAAGAAATTTGAGCCAGAAGGCAAGCGCAGAATTACATTTAGAAATTCCGCATTATTTCAGATATTTTCTTACTTGTCAAATTCAATTACAAAATGTCCAGCGAAATTAATTTCATTCTCATTCATAATCAATGGTATTTAAGGATTAATTTTGTAGCTTACCGAAGAACTGCGGGAAAAGGGGGTGGAAGAGCAATTGTTTTATATCTTTTAAGTTCATCTGAGAAGAAGCAATGTCCATAGCCTTTGTTGATATTGAATGAACAGTTGATTAATCTGAACATATAGTAGTAGTAGTAGTAGTAGTAGTGTAGTAGTAGTATTGGTGGTCCAAATGCTTGTAACACAGTGAACTCTGATAAAGGCACTCATAGACCAGTCGGTAATATTGTAGTTGATGTTGTTGTTTAACCCCAGGCCAACCTTGACAGACTTATTATCGGAAGCCATGCCAGTTTTGGCTATGTCATACTTTCTTCTGAATAGTCTTTGTATTCCAAGCATTGTCTAAAAGACGATGAAATGTTGCTTGAGTGCGATCTAGCTGTTCTTTCTAGCGCAACAATGCTGAGGCTCACTGAACTGGTTGACATGTTACATCAGTTGACAGGGGTGTACGTTTAAGACATAAACTGCTATAATTTTAGACGTACAAGAACAACTGTGGAGGCGCAATGGCCCAGTGGTTAGGGCAGCGGACTCGCGGTCGTAGGATCGCGGTTTCGATTCCCAGACCGGGCGTTGTGGGTGTTTATTGAGCGAAAACACCTAAAGCTCCACGAGCTCCGGCAGGATGGTGGTGATCCCTGCTGTACTCTTTCACCACAACTTTCTCTTACTTCCTGTTTCTGTTACCTGTATTTCAAAGGGCCGGCCTTGTCACTCTCTATGTCACGCTGAATATCCCGAAACTACGTTTGAGGGTACACGTCTCTGTGGAGTGCTCAGCCACTTACACGTTAATTTCACGAGCAGGCTGTTCCGTTGATCGGATCAACCGGAACCCTCATCGTCGTAACCGACGGAGTGCTTCCAAACAAGAACAACTAGTGTATAGACTACAATTATACAATTACCATTACTTCAGTTAGAAATGGGTCTTTTATATGTCCTTTAAAATTAATTTTCTAATGAGTATGTGCTTAGAATATTTAGGGTGGAAAGCCAATCTATCTTTCTTTCATAAAACTAGAATACATTAACATTTCAAAGAAGTGTCAATAGTTTGAACGAACCAATTATCATCCAGATTCGTAGATATACCATGATAAATTTTGTCTGATGGATGTAAGTAAACCTTTGATTTATTAATTTTATAAAAAGCAGTCATAAATAAATCAAACTCCGAAAACACTTATTTTTTTATAATTTATAGCATTTAAAACGAAATGAAATTAAAGCTAAATGAAATTAATTTTTCGTATTCCTGGAGGAAATAATCTGTTTATATTCCTTCTTTTCTTCTCGTTTTTAAAGTGACTTTCAACAACTTTTAGTTAATGAAAAGTATAACAGAAAGTGGAATGTAGTCGATGGTGATGGTGATGGTGATATATAAATTAGTAACATATATGAACGTATGTGTGAATGTATGTAATGTATGTATATATGTTATGTATGTATGTATGTATGTATGTATGTCTGTATGTATGTATGTAATATATAATATATTATATATATATATATATATATATATATCTATATATATATATATATATATATAAATGTTGACAGCCTATTGAGAGTTAGCCCCTTAGTAAACTGTCCAACTCTTAATACGATAATATATTTAACATGTTTGTTGCTATACGCCAAATAACAACTACTGACCATTAGAATACTACAGTTATATCATGTGATGTTTCGAAATGTTTTCAGCTACAGAATAATTTGCTTTATAGACACGTACATACATACATACATACATACATACACCCACATACATACAGAAAGAAAATGGAAAAACATAAGGAAAAAGACAGCACAATAGGATAAATATTAATAAATCGATTTTTGTTTAAAGGTTTAGAAAGAAAGGGAAAGGGTCTCAACGTTTCGGACTCATTCTTCATCAGAAGAAAAGTATAGAAGTAAAGGAGTGTAAAACAAAAAAAGGATTGAGAAAAGAAGCGAGGGTTTAGGGGTTGGTTGAGAATGTGGTTCTATGGGCGAACAGTTAAGAAGAGAGGAAGAGGTGACACTCTGTGTGTGTGTGTGTGTCTGTGTGTGTGTGTCCGTGTGTGTGTGAGTGTGTGTGTGTGTGTGTGAGTGTGTGTGTGTGTGTGAGTGTGTGTGTGAGTGTGTGTGTGTGTATGTGTGTGTGTGTGTGTGTGTGTGTGTCTATGTGTGTGTGTATGTATTGTAGAGTATCAACGTTTTGAGTTGGGTACAATGGTGGAGCGCTGGATCTGTATGAATATGTGTAGAGGTGAGCAAGTATTGTAAGGTGAGTTGGGGATGTGGGTTGTTGGATGTGTGTAACCGTTAAACGTATGTAAATTGTGGAAGTAAGGAAGTGAGAACGGAAGCGAGCGTGAGGTAAAAAGAAAGGTGAGAGTGAGAGAGAAGTATGTGTAAGGGTATGGGTGTATAAGATTCCATAATGTACGTAGAAAAAATCATGAACGAGAGAGGAGCAAGAGGGTACAATACAACACTGAAGCAAAGAAATATTTGGGTTGTATGAAGAAAGAAATATTTGGGTTGTATGAAGAAAAAAAATTAGGGAGACACGTAGAGAGAGAAGCAAGCGGAATGTGACAGAAGTGAATGTAAAGTGTATAAATGGAAAAAAGAAAAACGGGCAAAAATCAAAAAGAGAACAAGAAAAATGAATAAGAGCATTTGAGAAAATTAAAAGAAAATTTTGGAGAAAATTGGAGAAAATTTTACTCTTTGATCTTAACCAAAAGGTCATGTGTGTGTAGACATTGTTGACGTCATAAGAATGCATACATAAATATGCACATACATACATAATTTATATATGGGTGATTCGCTATGCTTTAGTTAAAAATAAATATAAAAAAATAACGCTAAAAAGAGAAGATGCAATCACAAGGTAAAAGGGAAGAAGCACATGAATTTTCAAATGCAAGCAAAGCGATAAAGCATATGAAAATATAAAGAGAAAGAAGAGAAATAGAAAGTTAGGGAGATGGAAAGAACTGAAGAAAGAGAAAATGCGATAGATAGAAAACGAGGAAGAAAATGAAAGACAAAGAATGGATGAAAGAGAGAAAAATCAGGTGAGATAAAATAACAGGTGGCTATAGAGTGGTAAATATGGAAAGAAAAAATTAAGTTATGTAAAATAATTAAAAAGTATAGGGTAAAATATGAGAAAAGTAAAGAAAGAGAAAACATAAGAGAAAATTGGTGGGGCGCGGTAGGAGGAATATGGAAGGATTTGATTGTTGTAAAATAGATGAGAAAGTGAGAGATGAACAGCTATACACTCACACACTTTCTGGTATATGTGTGCGTGCGTGTGCATATACATAAATATTCAGCATATCAAGGGAAGTTTAAACATGGATTTTGTTTCACTTCATTATTACAACTTATACGACTCGATTTCAGTACAAACTAGCCGGTCTTGACTCTTACTAATGTGGATAGTACTTACTTCGAGTAGTTTGTTATATTTGACTCGAGTGGAAAATTCTGCTACCCTGCAGCGCTTTTTAGCATAATACGCAATAATATAATATATATATATATATATATATATATATATATATATTCTCTTTTATTTTTTTTTCTCTTTTACTTGTTTCAGTCATTTGACTGTGGCCATGCTGGAGCACCGCCTTTAGTCGAGCAAATCGACCCCAGGACTTATTCTATCGGTCTCTTTAAACACACCAGCATCGGTTGTCAAGCGCTTTTGGTGGGGACAAACAAAGACACACAAACATAACACACACACACACACACACACACACACACACACATATACATATATATATATATATATATATATATATATATGCGACGGGCTTCTTTCAGTTTCCGTCAACCAAATCCACTCACAAGGCTTTGGTCGGCCCGAGCCTATAGTAGAAGACACTTGCCCAAGATGCCACGCAGTGGGACTGAAGTAAGCAAGCTACTTACCACACAGCCACTCCTACACCTATATATATATTATATAATTATATATTATATATGTTCCAATAAGAGCGACTAAATCTGGCTGGTGGTTGATACTTTTTCCGCTTAGAAAGAGTAATTTACCCAATATTACCGCTGTCCTAACGGCGATTCTGCGCTCGAAAAAATATCATCTAATTTGTGTGTGTGTGAGTGCGTGGGGGGGGGCTGCATGTATATACATATATGCATAAATACGTATATAATATAAAATATACACACATATATATACATATATAGTGTATATACAATGCCTGATGAAAAGTAACGTGACCGGTGCTATAAAGAGAAAACTACAACTAATATCAATTCGGCATTTTGTCCCCTTTTGAAGCCTGACACTTTATCCAGCGTCATTTTTATTGATGGAAGCATTCCTGGAACTCCTTTATTGTGATAGTGGAACAGCTGCCTAGTCGCATTCTCTTGGATTTTCTCGCCGACTTGAAATCTTGTTCCTTTCAAGTAGGATTTGATTTTTGCCTTCGTTTCAGTGTTTAAGCCGTCGACTCACAATTCGTCACCTGTCATGACTGTTTTCAAAATATTTCGTCTTCCACGTCACAATCAGGGAGATTCTGCGCAGCTGTAACCTGATCGTCTTTTTGAGACGACCACACTCTACACACTTTTCTTTCAAGCACTGCTATAAACAACGGAAGTGAGCGAGATCGTTGTAACTTAGTGTGCGTAAGCAACAGAGATCAAGGTCAAGCTGTGCCAGGCAGCTTTAGTCTGCGTACTTTAGTTCCGTCACCATAGTAAAAGTTCTGATACTTTCTGATCAAAACTCGTGCAATATATATATATATCGCCATGTTGATTCGCTAGCTTCTGCACGCATTTTTTTCTCTCCTTGTTTCTCCCTGTGTTTCTTTTCTGTGTATCTTTCTGTTGAAGAGCGTAGGCTCGAAACGTAAAAGACTTGTTTTATCTATATTCCTGAGCGCCATACTAATACAATTGTTTGTTTGTATTCCACCTGCCTTCGTCTTTTGTTTATTTTCATAAAGCTTCCCGTTATATATATATATATATACACATCAAAATACGTTAACGGTTGAATTAAACAAGCAAATTAATAGTACAAATCTAGAAAAAGCAGTTGACTGCAAAATCGGTCGAACGCTATATAAAATGCCTTGGGGGCAGTTACATCCTTTTCTATTCAGAGTTCAATCTTAGCCCAATTCCATGTGACTTTACGTCCAAGATCTATAATATAAGTATCAGTTGAGGACTGGTGAATAAACCATGCCTCCATAAATGCGTCCTTATAGCTGCTTATGTTACGACATTTGCTAATTCAATCAGATATTACTCATATCACTCCCACACATCCCTCCCACGAACACAATATTGTCGATTATACGGCATAACATACTGATCTATTTAAATTACTCTCAATTTATCTACAAAATATATTTTCTACTGACTTATTTCAATTATATTTTTCAACTCTCTTTCTCTCTCCCTCTATCTTCTCTCTTACTCTTTCTCTCTTATTCTTTTTCTCTCTTTCTCTCGTCCTCCAATTCTCCCCCACTCGCTCGCTCCCGCCACCTGCTTTCTCAATTCCCGATTAATTTGATTTAATAATTTAGCCTGTTTATTGAATTTATTTTATGAATTGTCTGTTAGCTTACTTTATTTTCTTTTTCTGGCAGACCATCAATTGTAGCTTAAAATATTGATATATTAACTCGTATATTAACTTCATTTTTATACAATCGATATGATTATATAATCGGTGCGTCTGATTTTATTTCTTCAAAATATCAGTTAAATACTCACCAAATTAAAACCTATGATTCCTGTACTTGGAATTTTCATATTTAAATGTTTCTTGCTTGCCATCCCATGAATAAGTTTCGAGCAATGGAATATGATATACCTCTTTTGTACAAATACAAAATTGTATATATACAATTATAAAAGGATTTCTTAAAGAAATATTCCTGTCAGTTAGACTGCAATGGTTTCTAATTTCATGTTGAATTTCCAAAATCTAATCCATATTTCACTGCATTCCGTGTTCGTATTAGCTTATACGATAGTCAGTAAAGGTTTGCACAATATTTCTGCTAAGACACAAGCAGCGAGCTAGCAGAATCGTTAGCACGCCAGGAGAAATGCTAATCGGCATCTTATCTGTCTTTACTTTCTGAGTTCATATTTCGCCGGGGTTGACTTTGTCTTTCATGCTTTTGGTGTTAGTAAAATAAGTACCAGTTAAGCACTGAGGTCGATTTAATCGACTTATACCCTCCCCCAAGCCTGCTGGCCAAAATTTTAAACTGATATTTCTGCTAGGACGGACAGTACTTGACTGTCTTTTTTCCCTTTTGTTTTTCAGATAATCTGATGAACACTGAAATATATGAAATTTACTGTAACCATCTTTCTCAACAAAAAAAGAATGGGACATTATTAAGTAATATTGGTGTGAGAATACGTAGTTGATAAATGGCTCCTAAAAGGCGGTCTAATTGTTTTAGTGTCATTTCACATTACTGATGTTTGTAAAGAATTCTGGATTAAAACATGCAACAGAAAACAAAAACAATAAAGAGGAACTGCCTGGAGACGAGAAGCACCGTAGAGAGTTAGTGTGTATGTGTTTAATCCACACACACACACACAACCACAGACGTGTATGTATGTGTGTATGTATGTTATGTATGTATGGATGTATGTATGTTATGTATGTAATGTGTGTATGTGTGTGTATGTATGTATGTATATGTGTGTGTGTTTGTGTGTTATGTTGTATGTATGTATGTATGTATGTGTGTATGTATGTATGTGTGTATTAATGTATGTGTGTGTGTGTGTGTGGTGTGGTGTTGTGTGTGTGTGTGTGTGGTGTGTGTGTGTAGCGCCAACAATGACCGTCTTATAATAAATTTATGTGTAAATTAGAAGCTTGCTTCTGGACACAGTAATATCAAATTTTTTTATCACTAGCAAGTGAATCGCATACAGGAATCTTCTCTCTCTCTCTCTCTCTCTCTCTATCTCTCTATCTCTCTCTATCTCTCTCTATCTCTCTCTCTCTCTCACACACACACACACACACACCACTCACTCATTCACTCGCTCACTCTCTTATTCTCCTTTTGCTTTGTCTCGTGTTCTCCACGTTTTTCTTTTGATTAAAATATGATTATAAATAAATAACTACCATTACATCTTCTATTCTGAAATCTGCTGTATCTTTGAAATGATTGCTTGAATTTCTCTCGTGAAATTAACATTGGAATATTCTTTTTAAATGCGTAATGAGATACAATGGAATCTGCCACAAAATCTTGCATTTATTAAAACCTGGTAAAGTATCTCTGCATCTCTCTCAGAACTGGAATACAAACGTGAATCAACGTTCCATTATATCGAAAAATATTCTAAGTAATGAAGAACCTCGATCTTTTATTGCTGTTGGGTTACTTTAACATATCAATCAGGTTTTAACTTGTAATGTCATGAAAGATAGATCATAATCATTAACATTATCATTATGTAATCTAAAAATTCTCCTTACTATTACGTTTCCTAAATGAAATAGAAACAATACAAGCTTTTAGTTCTCTCCAAAAATATAACCAATATCCAAATAACATGTAATGAGAAAAATGGGATAATGACTTAAAAATATACTTCAAATTATTTTTAGCCATTTTCCTTTATTACACATTATTTAAAAAATATAATTATTTAAGGAAAATTAATATCATCAAGAAAACTTGAATTCTTTACTTTTTCTATATTCTATGCGTGTTCGTTCACAATTTCCGGTTGGTGGGAGAGAATGATCTTACACATAATATTGTACCTTTCCGTTGAATATAGAGCTTTCATATTTAGAGACGTTTATCAAAGATATGAAATTTCTTGTTAAATGTAGATTGTTTCTGTGTCTGTATGCGTGAATTGCATATCCTTTTTGAATCATCATATATTTTTCCGTGGTTGAGCATACGAATGAAAAACAATGTGCTGTATACAAGCTCAGCCCAACAAATGTAATTATATTCAACACAATAATTAAATAGATTTTCTCTCTTTCTTGTGAGTGTGTAACATAAATCACTTAGATATGTTTCACCTAGGCTATGTCTTACTTAAGAGCACCACTAGCCGAAGTCACATTTTGAGACATTATATCCTACTCGAATAGAAAGTTGTGGTTGGTCGAAAATTCTCAAGATTTATCTGTAATTTCTAAGAGAAATTTCTCTAGGTACTATTTGTAGTTTATGCTACGTTTCGGAGTTGTGTTTGATGAAGTAGGACTGATTGATGTAAATGACTTGTGTCGCAATGTGATTATATGATGTAACCTTGATTTTTGTATGGATAGTATCGTACTAGAGACGAGTTTTAAACTCATTAGGCAATGCTAGTGAAATATATTATAAACTCTGAACTTTATGAGAATATTCCAATAATCAAAGCCATTTATACATTTTTTCTGTTTTTATTGTCTGTAATTGACCTCTAGGATTCGTCAATTCTCTTAATATTTTGTTTGGTGTGAAGAAACCACAGAAGGCCACAGTATTCAAGATAAGACCTAATAAAGCTACAGAATAGAAGAAAGGTGTCATCTAGATCTGTCGATCGGAAAGATCCAAATACATCTTGCGAACCATGTCGACTTTATTGTTGTGGATGCACATGCTTAGTTTATTGTTGAGAGTTACATCTGAATTTTCAATAATATTTCAAACCAGGCAGCATATGTTTAGATACATACTCTTTTCTAAAGTTGATGAATTTGAATTTTTCGTTCTATAGCAACATTTTATGTTTCGGGGATTTAATTCTGCTTTTAATTCTTTCCAGTCACTTCCACTACTGACGATTTTATGAAGCATAGCATCTGCAAAAATATTTTATTGTTTGACAACACTTGTGATATCACTTATATATAAAAGTGAAGTTGTGTGCTGTCTGTCTCCTACGATTTAGATTCCTAACTAATCCCACATTTTGCGGTGCAGTTTAACCAAAACCGGGTATCTTATAGTCGTGATTCATATCGAGCCCTTCTGGGTATTAGCGCGCGTCTACGATGAGTCTACGATTTAAAAAAAAAATTACCATTAATTTTTCCCATTTTTAATGCATTTTTGGCATATATAAGGGAAGTAACTCTCTAAAAATTTATTATTAAATCTCAGAACGTAAAAAGCTACAGTAATACCCCCCCCCCTTTGTGGTTAGCCATATTAAGATGGCTATTATACTTTACATCTCTAAAAATGCTTATATAGTTATTTCCCTTACAAACCCGAGCAACGCCGGGCGATACTGCTAGTCACTTATATAAATTCTCACAGTATCTTAGGGAACACTATTAATGACTTTTATTGGGCATGAGTAGACTGTTTTTATAGCATATTAGACTTTTTTTTCGGCAAATATTTAATTCACTGCAATAGCTTTCCATGAACTCTAATATTTCCATCGTTTGGTAGATTTTCAATAGAATACTGTCGAATGCTTTGCTGAAGTCTCTAGATGCATTTAAAATGTCATTAAAGTGGTACTGAAGCTGTGTTAAGCAGTCTTCCACTGCGAAACTTTAGCTGACTGGGTTTAGATGATTTATTGGGATAGAACGTGTTTAGATATATAGCCTACATTCAGTATATATTATGTATAGTGGATGCACGTTGACACCAGCATCCCTCTAATATACTAATGAAAATCTTATCAGTGCCTACATCTGAGTTAAATTTAATTTTATTTATCGCTACTATGATGGCTGTAGCTCCAAAAGTTTTCAGATCGGATTTGTTGGAAATTTTTAATTCATTTAATGGAATAATTCAGCCACATTAAGATCACTGCTTAAATTAATCATAGAAAACGAAGCAATATCGTTTCTATGGGATCCCTATTTGGCATTGCAGTGGAGAATGTCGTTTTCGTCAGTCAACGGACTACTAGATGAAGCAGTAGTCCAATGTCGTTTGACAAATATATAGAGAACACTTAGGGTTGGGTCTAAATTACTCAGCAGTCCTTTGCTTAATAATCTTATTTCTCATGCCGGTCTTGAGATGATTTCGTTTTTAATCGAGCGTTGTAATTGTCAAATAGGGATGCTACGGTTGGCATTATTCAACTGACTTGGTTTTTGTTCATTCTTCTTTCTTTCTTAGTGAGAATGTTTCTTTCTCGTGGGAGCCAACGCTTATTATTTTTCATGAGTCGTAATGGGTGTGGTTTGAGCATACGTTGGTAACTGAATCCTCAAACAGCTTCCACGACATTTTGAGGTCGAGATAAATGAGTGTGAAAGACCAGTCGACAAGAGATAGGACATGTATAATTGTAACCCAATTTGCTTTGTGTAGATCCATATTGTTATAAGGCTCTACATAAGGAAGGGTGAACTTGTTTGGTCTAATAATTGGATGTTTGGAATTGAGTTATAGAGAACCATCAAAAGGAAGATCAGTCAATATAGTACAGCTGTCTTTGTTCTGTTCACTATGTACGTTTGCCAGAAAGATTCTTCAGAATGATGCTAGCGACCTTGAGTATTTAAGTTGGGAGCTATTAGTATGTTGGTGAGTTGTAATATTGTTTTCTTTATATAAGTAACTAGCTTAAAAGCCGCACTTCGTGTAAGCTTTTAAGCTGGCTCCTGCGGAAGGCTAATTGGACCTAAAGCCCAAAACTAAAGAGGGTTAAATAGCATAACTATAATATGTTTATAATGACTATATGTCCCGGTGGTTTTTGATCAGAGGTTAAGGACGGATAAGAATTAATTTTGCAACACAATTATTTTATTGTTCCAGTCCCAAGTTGATTTCCAGCTGATGGCCAATCTATCCCCAATTTCTTATCTCGACGTAAAATTAACGAAGTGAATGTCATTTATCTCCCCCCGATCATCTGACAAACGCCAACCAAGATGGTGTGAATCAGTCAAGCTTTACCTGCTAGAAATAGCAACACAAATGCTTTTAAATCAGATCCCAATGCTGGATGTTCAAGAACCAAATGAAGAGCAGATTTTCAATCCCAGGATCATACTGATTCCAAAACAGTATAATATGTCTATGTTGAACAAATGTAGACTGAGATACAGGGATGACGGACGGACGGACAGACAGAATTTCGCGTTTATTAATATATAGATGAGTGTGACTTCGTGCTGTTGGAGGAAACAAGGTTGGTTCAACCTTATTAAAGGGTGTTTTCGAGATTTCTGTCTGTGGAATTGATACAGGTTTGATGTGAGGTTTCTAAGTTGTACGTAGATGATACATAGGTGGGTATGGTTAAGGAGGAATAAAAGGGTTTATCATGTACATGGGAGTATTTATTGTCAGAGGGTACAGCAACGAGGTGGTTGCTGTATATGGAGAAGAGCGTAGAAAAGACGAAACCAAACCTTGAGGGACATCAGAGTTGATAAAGTGTGTGTGAAAGTGTGAAAAGAGTGCTCTTCCAGTACAAGAAATGGATGAAGTCAAAAGCAGGAATTTTACCAGGATATTTATATACCAGATAAGGTCAAACACTTTGTATATGAACAATCATGTATGATTACACGTATTTATATTTATGTTTGTGAATCAAAGTGTATATGTGTTTGCATTAATATTCATATATTTTAATGTACATTAAATATAAAGATAAAAGGAGATATGAAAGACTTTACATCATACATCACTGAATAGCAATTTGGTGTCAGTGTTCTGTATCGTGATCCATGGGTCAATAGCTTTCCAGCTATACTAACAGTCGTCGTCTATACCAGATATACGGGGAGATAACTGAGGAGAGTTTGAAAATATGAAGGCAAAGACAATACTATAAATAAGATCGATTGCTTTCTATAGAATTTTATGTACAAATCTTGTAGTCTGAAACGGAATCATAACACTGTTCCTGCACGCGAATATTGCTTTCATATTTATCGATCTCCCAGCTTAGGCGTCATAATGTAATTTATTAATCTTTAAAGAAACAATAGTTTATTCTGTTTGCGTCATTCAGGTCGATATACGATCTGAGGCTAATCACACCAAAACCTGATGCTTCTAAATGCAATGATAATTCTTTCGTTTCTTTCATGAACATTCAGTGAGTTAATACTTATACATATCCAACACATTCTGATGTATTCTACGGAAAGATTACAAGGCGTTTGTTTGTTTCTATTATATGCTGCTTCTTGATAGCATGTCAATGACTCTTTTATATTACAATGACGCCTCACAGATACCACCAGAAAACGAAAATGTTAACTTTTATATACTTTTATATACTGGCCATTTAAGAATAAATGTATAATTAATGAAAAGGAAAAAATAAGTGAGTTTCCTAACTTTGTTATGCAATGTATAGTGTTAAAACACCCGAAGATTCCAAAGCAAATAACAAGGATGAGATCAGAAACAAGAGATAAGAATAGCGTAAGGAAAACATTTGAAAGAATGGTTTGAAAAATGATTATATGGATGGATACATTCTCTTAACTTCTATCAAATTAATTTTATAGTTTTCTATAAAACCATGTTTGTTCTATAGAATAATCCGGCTCAAACTAACCTATCACGAGTAAGAAGTATTTTTGCTATTGTTTAGAGAAAGCCGAGACTGGTATTACAAAAGAACTCGCGGATAATGAGGGTGTTCCAGATCTCAAAGGCTCCAATGTGAGAGGGAGTATTCCTGCTTCTTGTTAGTTGCAGTAATTGATATGAATGGATTAGATAGATGCAGGGTGCCGTGAAATGATGCACGTGATACAAAAAGACACGTTTAAAGGGTAAATGAAAGAAAAGAAAGAAAGAAAGAAAGAAAGAAAGGAAGGAAGGAAGAAAGAAAGAAAGAAAGAAAGAAAGAAAGAAAGAAAGAAAGAAAGAAAGAAAGAAAGAAAGAAAAGCTTTTAATAGCGTCATTTAGCGGGATGAGACAAAACCCAGATTTCAGTTCTAAGGCTTACAGCGAAAAACTGAATCCAATTGTTACTGGTTCTTATTTTATTGACTATGGAAAGATGAACTCGAAACATAAAATGACAATTTTAGTTATGGTAATTGATGGAAGTTGAAATAATGACTCAGCTGTGAGTAACACTGACGTCATTTCAGTATTTGTTTAGTTAAACTATCTCGTTGGCTTAACTCGAAAACGATTTGTGATCTTACGCGTGGGTGTGTGATTTTCTTCCCTTTTTGTGTGTGTAAAATTAATTCAAATATATATATATATATATAAATTTAAAATTGAGGATAAAATCTTTATAAGAAATTATCAGTAGTTAGCGTGAAAAACCTCATAATAGAAAAAATCCGTAAATTTTTCCACTTTGAAAATATTTATTTATATTATATAGAGGGTACTACTATTCATAGATACCGCACGCTAGGAGGGACACTTGCGGACAAAACTACTAAAATAAACAAATTGTACCGAATGCAAAACTTCAAAGCAAGTCATTTAAAAAAAGAATTTAGTTACATATCACCTGTGATTTCGCAATTAATGCAGAATATGCATTCTATGCTCTTCAGTACAACGAACTCAAGACATATAAGAATATATATATATATATATATAATATATATATATATATATATATATATATATATATATATATAAATGAAGAATGGAGTCGAACGAAGATGTTAACAAAATTCCTTTACTCTCGACATATGTTTCGAAGACAGCATGTTTTCATTCCAAAGGAATAAAGGTGCATTATGCAATCTTCTCATCAGGTTTCTACCCAGGTTTCGGCTAAACGAATTTTCCATGCTGAATATAAACATAGGATAATTCATTCACCTACTTATATATATATATATATATATATATAATGTGTGTGTGTGTGGTGTGTGTGGTGTGTGTGTGTGTGTGTGTATATATATATATATAGTGAGAGATTATCAATCTGAGCAAAATACTTTATAAACTCTCTGTTGGCACACCAGGCTAACAAAATTACTTAGATTAGTGAAGAACTCCAAGTAATCTTTTAGTAGGGTCCCAAGTCATGATTCCTCACAATTCTATATTGTAAATCCGTGGATGGGCTTCAGATAAACTGGTTTTACAGAATGATATTTAAGAAACAAGTTTAAAAGAATGGTTATTACATATAATTCCTTTATTAGACCAAATTTGGCTTACAGCTGTTGCCCATAATGACTACTGGAAACAGCTGTAAGCCAAATTTGCTCTAACAAAAGAATTATATGTAATGACCATTGGTTTCTAACTTGTTTCTTATATATATATATATATATATATATATATACATACACACACACATACATACATACATGCATACATACATACATACATACATACATACATACATACATACATACATACATATCCTGTGACTATTGTGTCCCAAAAGGCTTTGCTTTCTTTGTAGCGGTCGAGTGAACGTAGACTGATCTTCACATCTTCACACGATTGTGCACGTGCGCTTCATAAGACCTCTTGGCATTTATCTCGTACAGACTTAACGGATATAATACCCATGGATCCTAGGAAAGTCCATTAATTCGACATGCATACCTTTCAGGCTATTTTGCATTAATGTTCTTAGGATTTCCTTGTTGCTTAGACATCAGGATATTAATAATTCTACACTAATCAAAAAGTTCTGTTGGATTAATGGGTGGTAATTGTGAATTCCTGCAAATTACTAAATAGATGCATGTGTCGCTAGAAGGCAAACACTTTGAGAGGGATAGTTTTTTGTTCGTTGTTTACATAGCAAGACAGGTGAACACGGAGAGAAAGGGGAGAAATAAAAAGAAAAGGAAAGAGATAAAATTGTAAGTTGTATTCAGTCAAGTGTGTGCAGACAGGAAGACAGGAAGAAAAAATAACTGGGGAACGCAAGGAAGAGAGAAGAAAACAGAAAAAGAGAACGACAGACTGTATTAAGGATGCAATACATTTAGTTGACAGGGATTAAAACTCCACCCCGCCCGCGCGTTTCTCTAATGAATGGATAAATGCCATAAATGAAACAAATCTTAACAAAGGCAAGATTCACATTGCAAAGAGAAATTAGAACTAACTGTAGAGTTCCTCATTGTGGAACATGTTAAATAAGTGAACAAGGACCAACGAAAAGATTCGGGAATAGGAAGAAATTGAAAGTGAATGCAAACATGAATTTGAAAGCAAAATAATCACATCTACATTATCACATACCTACAAAATGATGAGAATTACATTGGCGAAACGGGAACCAACTGTGTAAACGTGCATAAACAGCAAATAAAAGATTCGTTTCTTGGAGATATTTCGTGTAGTAAACATCGAGACATTTATGCAAATGGAAATTTTTAAATATTCCCTTTTACAACATAAAGATAAAACTAATCAACTATGAAAGGCACAAGGAGAACACTATAAAAATTCTTAAATCGAAACTAAGCCGGAAATGTTCAACGCCATTACTAAACACAACTTCCTCTATACACATTAGCCGAGAACCCGTGTGTTTGGAAGGTTGAACAATAAAAGAGTTTACATACAAAATATACACTATACGCAAACGTCTTCCACAAAAGTTGATGGCGTGTAATTATTGTGAATGTATCAAGTAATTTTACAAAAGCTTTTAAATTTGGCTACATATATATTAAATTCCCTGCGTAAACATGACTGTATTGCTAAGACGTTCATTTTGCACTATTTGGGTTTGGGATTGATGCGACTATGTAGCAGTTTGAGCACAATACTTTCAGGTTCACCAAAGGTTCGTGAATGAGATTTGGTAAAAAGAAACACTGGAAGCACATCTGGAATCTCGTCGTTCTTGTTTTCATATGGTAGTAGTAATCCAACATCCGGTTTGACACTACCACCTGGCTTGTGTGGCTTTTATCTGTCAACATTTTTTCAAGCATTCGGAATAGTTTTCCGGTCTGGGTATATCTTCCCTTCCACCAAGTCGCAGAAGCCTTGAAAATGTTCATGAAAGCTGCTTTTCCCCGTCTTAATCATTAAGAAAATTACATTTCACTGGGGCTATCTATGCCACATGATATTCCTAGTAGAGATAGTTAGATTCATTAATTCTGTTATTCACGAATGTCGGGGCTTTCATTTATCACACTTCATACATTTGAACATTAACACATTAACTACCATTTAATATGAATATTACGAGAGCTTTTTTGCGCTTTCCGGTAATGATTCCTTCTTTTTATAAAATAATCAAGAGATTGCCAAAATATCGTAACATGTCATCTTACAAGTTTGTAGGTTCGTTGTACGAATAAATAATAATAAATAAATAAATAAATAATAAATAAATAAATAAATAAAGGGTGAGTAGGTTTTCGTGTTATTCAGATCAGAGACTGCAAAATATATTTTAGGCGATTCATAAAAAGGCTTTTTTCTGATACCAACAGCATAAAAATTATACTTGTGTTAAAATTTTCCATTTCTTCTCTCCAAAGAACACAAGTGCTACTGTGAAACTCTGAATTTATAAAGAAATATTTCTACACTGCGAGTGAATGATGCCCAGTTTCCTTTATAGTTGTCTGGCTGTAGTTAAAGTATTCATTTAAGTTCAAGTTTGATTTCAATTTATCCGTTTCCACCTTCAAATATCGACTTCCTTAAACGTATCGTAGTAGAATTACATTACTACTTTCAACACTGAATAATCATTTAAATAGAGCTAATAAAATTCTAGCATCTTAAAATCAAATATTTTTTATAGTCAGTGGAATTCCACTATGCTCTGAACACATTCTACTAAAGTTACCACAAAACTGATTGAATAAGAGAAAAGAAAACGACTCAAAGGAGTGCGAAATTAAATAAAAACTTTACAAGTACTTACAATTTCTGAAACCAAATCCTGAAGTACAACAATGACTATCAGTTCGAATTTCAATAAAAAAATGTTACAATTGATAACCAATCGAATAATGAAATTATAAATTAAATCAGTCATCAGACCAATGCCAAAAATATCGACTAATAAATTTACTAAGATGTATATTTAATGTTTCTGTGGTTTAAATCTTACCCATAATAGAGAACAGTCTAGAATCATATAGTTCCCGGAATTAAAATTCTCTTTGATGATACCGACTAGAATTTTAATGTTTCTTAAACAATTACCACATAAACAAACATACAATTCTCATTTTTGATAGAAATCTCCTTGAGTATATGGGTAATTAGGGGAAAGGAAAATCGAATGAATCAATACTTCAAACATTATTTATATAGATTACTCTGTAAATAGTGTTAGCCTTAGGTTGCGGAGATTAATCAGAGACATATATACCAGTCTACCTGTCTATGTGAAAGCAAATTATTCATAAAATGCTACATATGCTACTTATAGTCTATATATGTACGTTTATATATGTGTGTACATAAATATATAATTATATATAATTATATATGTGTATGTGCATGTGTGTGCATGTACGTACATATATATTTGTACAGATGTACACACAAGCACGTTCACATACATAAACAAATACACACACTTACACTCACACACACATGAGAGGAATAACTATTTCGTCGCTATAACGAGAATATTTTTTCGTGCAAGTTTTCAACAAAGGGCTCAATAAAATAAATACAAATTTTAGAGGAATAATACATAAATGGGTTTAACCGGACGAAGCGTGACAGATAATTAAATATATGTGCATTAAAATATGCATACGTAATTTATGTATTTTTCAGGTGTTTGTGTATGTGTGTGTACATTTCTTCTAGAAACTTGATTCAACTTTCAGGAAAATATTATATTAAATATACACTTTTAGCTTAATGTATATCCTTTGATCCACGTGTTGTTCTTTCTAATTTACGATATTTTTATTCCTATTGTATACAACTAACAAAACGAAGAGCTGGCAGACTCATTAGCGCGTCAGAAAAAATTTATTTGCAGCATTCGTTTCGGCTCTTTATATACGCTTTTACTTGTTTCAGTCATTTGACTGTGGCCATGCTGGAGCACCACCTTTAGTCGAACAAATCGACCCCCAGGACTTATTCTTTGTAAGCCTAGTACTTATTCTATCGGCCTCTTATGCCGAACCGCTAAATTACGGGGACGTAAATACACCAGCATCGGTTGTCAAGCAATGTTGGGGGGACAAACACAGACACACAAACACACACACACACACATACACGCACACACACACACACACACACACATATATATATGTATATATATGTATATATATGTATATATATGTATGTGTGCGTGTATACGTTTGCGTGTCTGTATATATATATGTATATATATATGTATATATATACACAGACACGCAAACGTATACACGCACACATACATATATATACATATATACGACGGGCTTCTTTCAGTTTCCATCTACCAAATCCACTCACAAGGCTTTGGTCGGCCCGAGGTTATGGTAGAAGACACTTGGCCAAGGTGCTACGCAGTGGGAGTGAAACCGGAACCATGTGGTTCGTAAGCAAGCTACATACCACACAGCCACTCCTACGCCAATATAAAATGCCAATCTACTACTCGACGTCTTCCTGAAATTGCCCTGCACCTAAATAGGAAACCGTTATAATCCATTAAAACTTGCTGGCTGGGTTCAGTGTTCATTTTCTCAAGGATTTGTACAAATTGTTAAACACATCACAGCCGAACTTGAAGAACTTTCTTCTGGACAGTTACCTTGGTTGGCTTTGAGAATCCAGATTCCCTTCTGTCGATATTATGATCGTTTCCCTACGATCCTTTATGTCTTCTTTCAAATTGTCAGAAATGTATACCAGGCTTTTTGGTACCAATGTCTAAACGATAACTGATTTATACGGGAAACTTTACTCTGATTTTTCTTTATTTTACAACAAGCTTCTCTAAAGAGAACGAGAACTGTTGCTTTGAGTAATTGGATATACATAAGATACAATTGGATATACACAGGAGTGGCTGTGTGGTAAGTAGCTTGCTAACCAACCACATGGTTCCTGGTTCAGTCCCACTGCGTGGCATCTTGGGCAAGTGTCTTCTGCTATAGCCCCGGGCTGACCAATGCCTTGTGAGTGGATTTGGTAGACGGAAACTGAAAGAAGCCTGTCGTATATATGTATATATATAAGTGCGTGTGTATATGTTTGTGTGTCTGTGTTTGTCCCTCTAGCATTGCTTGACAACTGATGCTGGTGTGTTTACGTCCCCGTCACTTAGCGGTTCGGCAAAAGAGGCCGATAGAATAAGTACTGGGCTTACAAAGAATAAGTCCCGGGGTCGATTTGCTCGACTAAAAGCGGTGCTCCAGCATGGCCGCAGTCAAATGACTGAAACAAGTAAAAGAGTAAAAGAGAGAGTAAAGTAGAGAGGATGAACAGATTGGTTTACTATTTTTTGCTTCATGACATAAGTTCACCAGCTTCTATTTTCGTTTTTCACCAGTATCATCAAAGAATAAGTTATCACAACGAAAACTATGCTTCTACCAATTGTGACAACACACAGGAAACAGCAAAAATATGACAAATTATACATCAACAAACTACAAGCTCTTACAAGCGCCTTTTTTCTTTTACAAAATACAAAGAAACAATGTTTAAAAACATACATAAGTATACCATATCTATCTTGAATTATGTCTGTTCTGCTTGCGCTACAATGATACAACAATATATAATCTACAAGGAATACAAAAATGTACAGTCCGCATACTCTAGATACTTGATCGCTTGACTCAATAAAAATAGCTGCCAACTCTCCATTAAATTCTGCCTTCAAAAGGAAGGATTTATTCAGTAATATGTTGTTAGTTATACAACAAGACGGAATGGTAGTGGTTCGAACGCCTTTTAGCAGAGGTCTGGTAAATCAGAACAGACTGAGAGTAAACTATAATAACAATAAAACAACGCTTACATTGAAAGACCGCCTAGATATCTAAAGAATGCCTTTTATTCTACTATTCCAATAAACTCCAGACAATCCAACCCCTTCCTCCAATATGTTAAATGAACCTAAGGGCACCAGACATGTCTGCAACACCATCTTGAAAGCACTACAATGCCATTCTGCCAAACTGGTAAACAGTAAAATAGATGCTGTATTAATGGCTCCAAATTCTGTGTTGAGAACCAAACACACTTTAAACAGGGAGAAAAGTGAATGCTTCGTGTCCATCTCTTCTGTCATGAGGATCTGTAGTCCAGACAGTGGAGAAAATTAATTTTGCCCGGAAATACCCACTGCATCTGTGAGTATATAGTGTAGTCCTCAATGGTGGTTTATTATGCTGTAAGGAAAACGAAATGTTTCCTCTGTTTGTGAAATGTTGGCATTGCTATCATGTGGCTGCACCCAGAAGTTAAGCAAGCAAGGCCTAGAAGGTCATGATTATAAGGTTGTCCAGAGTTTACATAATGTCAAACATATCACTATTTTAACATTTTCTTGTAGAGACAGTAACAAAATACCAGTGGAAACATCTGCGACCCAAGCAGTTGCTTATGTTATACTGTACTATACATTGCAGTAGAGAATGTAATGACATGAGAAAGGTGTACAGGCCAGATTTGGTTTAATCGTATACAGTTGTGCTCAAGCGCATGCTAGAGATAACATTGACGTAGCATAAATATGTAAAAACTAAATCTAGATGCACTTGAAGATTAATGGTTAAAGTCTGCATTTTACAATGTCTCAGATAGATACTGAAAGCATAGATGAAGTTTGACAGAAATGAGCAACAAAATTTCACTCAATACAGACATCTCGATAAGTTTCGTGACCTCCCTACACAGCATGCGCTCCAGGTTCTATACAATTCGGCCAATAAAATGCACCTCTTAAAAACTATGAAGGAGCCCTGGTGCCAAGTGAAATATTATGTGATCAAAAGAGTTACTGATACTCGTGGTGTGTGAAACTCGAAAGCTACAGTATTACCATTTTAAAACTTTGGTCTTGTCACTTAGATAGTTCTTAGAACAAAGTCTCTACTGATTACACTGATGCTATCAATCTACCACAGCATACACTAGTCCTAAAATCAATTGGTATATGGTCCGACCTTAATGGAAGTTAACAAATTATTAAGTAAATAATGAAATACCAAGATGTCCAGTGAAGACGGATGTCCGACTGAAATACACAGACGCGAATCTAACCACTTGCCCCAGACTCCTCACTTAAAATGTTTCTGCACTTCAAAAATCCGCCATGGCGCACTTGTAGAAAAGTAGGGTAATATATCAGTTTGTTACAGCCGTGATATTTTCTTCCTTTTGTAAAATAAGGTCTTGACTTGTTGTCATTGACTGAAGTAATATTTATCTAGTGAATGCTTTCAACCCAGGAACGCATTATAGGTTTTGGTTGTGCCACGGTAGTGTGTACACGACTTCCAGTCTGTACCAAAATTATGAAAAGTCTAGGAAACACGGGAACGAAAAATATGTGATGTTAATGTGTCTGATAACTAAGGCTGTATGATAAAAAGGGAAATGTATTTTCTCGAAGATTGATTATATTTGTAGGCCAAGTATGAACTCTCAATCGTATATTCACGCATATCTCGATGGTGCACTCAATAACTACATATAGTGTAGTGCATCGTGGAATAATAAAAATCACTCGGCTTATTAACAAACGTTCACTAGCCAAGCACTTTCTCATCGTTGACTAATGTCCTTCTCGATACACCATAGAATATCCTGAATAGAAAACATCCAAGAAGTTTATTTTCTAAGGCAAACTATCATATTTCCAGAAGCAGCTATGTTAAAAAGGAAAGAGTGGTTCAAATGTCAAATTAATCTCAGGAAGCCTGTAATGATTAACTTACTTCAGACCGATAATTACATTCAAGTGATCTCTGATTTGAAAGAGAGAAAACAAGCCGTCAAAGAAACCATTGATGATAGATCGTTTATGGAGAACCAATGTGGTTGGTTCACAGGGTTTTCATATATAATGATTTAAAAATTATGTATAAATTATTCGTTTTGCTTTCCTTTAATAACAAAGTTATACTTATTTTTTTATATTTCTATTATATTATCTATTCGAAATTTTGTAGTTTTTATTTCCCAGTTTATTAATATGCAATAATCTTTCCCCTATGGCTGGTGAGGGTAACATTAAATAGCAAGTATTTCTCTAAATAAGAGATTTGTAGGATTTTCATGCAACAATTACATAAGATGATAAATTATTTTTAAGAAAACAAATACTAAATGTGTCCATTCAAAAGATCATTTAAAGAGAAATTTTACAAATTTTCGACAAGAAATTCCGTTTATTTTATTAAATGAATGCCACATGACATTTTAGCAATTACAGACATTTTAAGTTACAGATTTCTTTCCAAATTTTTATGAAAATGCATTTCTGCAGAAAATCATATTCATAAAATACTTGCTAGTCCTTTCCTTTCTTATTTCAAATACTACCGTTTCAGAAATATCCTTTACTGATATTGAAGTTTATCGACTGATTACCAACGAGTTATATTATAGGATCTTACTGAAAACCTGTATAATTGAACTTAATGAATTATATACTCTAAAATATAATCCAATGTGTTTAACATCAATTAACGAAAGTTAAACTATTATTTAACTTTCGGCAAGATAATTCAGCAAAGTTATTTTCCTGTCGTCGATACCCTTTAATATGACAGAACAACTATATAAGAACTTAAATATGGAATTTATAAACAAAAGGAACATTTAGTCTTTTTTATTCTTTGATGAAAAAAATTACTGTGCATATTATTGTACAATAATAGCTAGCATAATTTATGAAGTCAAAACGTTCCTATACGAAGGTTTTTTCTTGGTTTGAGTTTGTATTTTATTTTTGACTAGCAGTATCGCCCGGCGTTGCTCGGGTTTGTAAGGGAAATAACTATATAAGCATTTTTAGAGATGTAAAGTATAATAGCCATCTCAATATGGCTAACCACAAAGGGGGGAGTGTTACTGTAGCTTTTTACGTTCTGAGATTTAATAATAAATTTTTAGATAGTTACTTCCCTTATATATGCCAAAAATGCATTAAAAATACGGAAAAATTATGATAATTTTTTTTTTATCGTAGACTCATCGTAGACGCGCGCTAATATCCAGAAGGGCTCGATATAAATCACGACTATAAGATACCTGGTTTTGGTTACACTGCACCGCAAAATGTGGGAGTAGTTAGGAATCTAAATCGTAGGAGACAGACACACAACTTCACTTTTATGTATAAAGATTTTTTGTTACTCAAACTATTGCCATCTCATAACAATTTCACTAATAAAGGGTTTTGGAAAAGGAGAAAGATTAACAGGAACAGTATATTTGGTAATTATACAAGAAAGGTGTACTCATTTACTTTTTCATACGCTTAGTCAAATGAGAAGGAATAGCGCCCATAAAGGGATGAAGTTAATCTCAGACTGGAGACTTGGTCAGAATATTTCCAACTGAGTAGACTGAGTTGCTAACGGTGCAATGGGTCAGATGGCTATGCAACACCTACCGACGAAGTATGCCTGCCGCAATAAATCTCTAAAACATTCGTCAAATTTCAAATTCTTTCTATTTTTTTTTCTCAGTTCTGCTTATTTTGCACGAAGTAAGTTTGGTGAAGGGTTCCATCGTTATAGTACTTAGAACCACTATAGATTACTACCAACCACAAGCATTGTATAACATGACCAACTTATAACATGACAAACAATTCTGATAGCTATTTCTTTTGTTCTGTTTTATTTCTTATAAATATTCTCTTTCCAAATTGTCTTCTTCCAAATTTCATTTAGCTCAAGTGAATATACGCACGCCTTGAAAACTGTTATCTTCCTGTTTATGATCACACATGCATGGTACGTTTAGTGCACCAATAAAAACTTGAAATGAAACAGAATCGAATCTATTATATGTAAAATGTTTTCAAGTATCATATCTCAGAGAAACACTAGCCATGTTACTAATATTTTCAGATATTTATAGTCATTTACTTGTCACAATAAAGATCCTTTTTGGAATAGCAAGTAACATCAAGTCGGGGTTTTAATTAGCTACGCTATTACTAACGACATAATGGTGCCAAGAATACTTCAAAGGACCTCAGACCTATAATCTAAAGCATTGATTTTTATCAACTATAACAAACATGTGACAGCAAGTGCGCGGTTAAGCATCAAAGAAAACTGTTGTGTTTCGTGTTTGCTTTGCTTTTCATACAATGCTATGCTCTACTGCAAAATCATTACGACTTCTTTCCTATTCAGATGCAGGTTTTGTTGTACTAGAAAATTTGATAAACCGAAATATTTGCCACTTGGAAGATTTTTCTTTACTTTCTTTTGAAATTCTCTCATTCACACACACACACACACACACACACACACACACACACACACACACACACACACACATACACACATACGCACATACACACACGCACACCCACACACAAACACGCACATCTTTTTTGTTTAACGAAGACAATAGTGATTAACAGTATCGATCTGCCTGTTTAGATCACGTGCATTCTTTTGAGTGTTTTATTCAGCAACATTAGTTCGCTGGTGCAGTAAAGTTCATTGCACACTGTCTCAATACCGTGGTAGTTTGATTTACCAAATGATTAAAATGTATGCATTAAGAGTACTGGTGTCTTTTGATATAGATTCAGTAGAAAATTAATGGAAGTTGAGCGCTCACTAAGTTTTCAATACTCAACGAGAATATTTCACCATGGCCTGTAAAATGTGAGCCGTGCAGTTTATCTGTTTGCAAGGCTGTCTATAAAATGATTTAACAATATTTAGATTTGTATCATGCTTAATAGCATGATACAAATACATTTTCAGGCATGCTTTCCTAGAAAGAAAGACTCCGCCGGTTACGACGACGAGGGTCCCAGCTGATACGATCAACGGAACAGCTTGCTCGTGAAGTTAACGTGCAAATGGCTGAGCATTCCACAGACACGTGTACCCTTAACGTAGTTCTCGGAGGAAAATCAGCGTGACACAGAGAGTGACAAGGCTGACCCTTTGAAATACAAGTACAACTCATTTTTGCCAGCTGAGTGGACTGGAGCAACGTGAAATAAAGTGTCTTGCTCAAGGACACAACGCGTCGCCGGGAATCAAACTCACAACCTTACTATCATGAGCCGAATGCCCTAACCACTAAGCCACGCGCCCTCACTCCCATGCTCTACCTAATACTTATTTAGTATGATATAGTGGCGTTAAACATAAGAACCATCAGTGACAAAATTAATTTTGAATTTTTTAACAATAATTATCATTACCAGTGGAGGTGCGTAGCTTAGTGGTTAGGGGCGTCAGCATCGTGATCGTAAGATTGTTCAAACAAAATAGCGGACAAACGTGTTTGTAAGAAAATGTTCAAAGGCCGAACCGAACAAGTGAAGGTTTATGTGTTGAAAAATCCATGAGTTTATTTGGCACCGAATGTATGGAGAAATTTAATTTATGGGAGACACTCATAAGCGCTTTGTGCAATAGCGTAAACGGAGCAGTGAAACGATCGAACGAGGTCGATGAACAAAAAAAAAGTGATGTCGAACATTGTGCGTGAACTGCCAGTAACTTTAGAAGAAATAAAAAGAAATGCGAAAAATGGCAAATTTATAAATGAGACAAAAAGAAAACTGTGGTCGACAAAAGGAAATAAAGACAGGTCTGATGCAAAGAACCGCCAAGATGTGAACGTGTACTCTATATGTGATGGTGTACTAATGTACGCTCAGACGGTGGTCATACCACAGACATTACAGAAGAGAATGTTAAGAGGGTTCCATGTGAGACACTCAGGCACCTCTAGAATGAAAGCGCTGATGCGAAGCTTCGTATACTGGCCAAGCATGGACAATAAAGTTGAAAACCTGGTAAAAGGCTGTAGAATATGTATGTGTGCATGTGTGTGAGAGAGAGAGAGAGAGGGAGTGAGTGAGTGAAAGTGTGTTCTTATGTATGTGTAAATGACACTCTGTTATACACGCGCGCGAGTCCTTTTCAAATACATGTTCACATATCTTTCACTTTAAAACAAAAGTAAATAAATAAAAAAATTTTACGGAAATTAACGAACAAAACCAGCTGATCCGGATGAGCGTTCTGAGAGTCAAAGCGATAGATCTGAGAGTCAAAGCGAAAGAACGCTCCAAGGGAATACCTTTACATAAATTTTTTCGAGTGCATTCAACGCATCTCAGCTCCAGATTTGGTTGTTATTCCTAGCACGCCCTGCTACCACGCAAAAGCTATTAGCGATAAAGGACCCGAAATACCTGTTACAATTGTAGCAGGGCGTGCAACAAATAGCAGCCAAATCTTTTTCTTTTCTGGGGAAAGGAGCCGATTACACGTGATTTCGATGACACATTCGTTGAAAGCATGCGAAATAACCTGGAAAAGAAGAAAAAACATGAAACAAAACTCCGGTGCTGGGAAACTCAGACTTTCCAGTTGACCCAACGGGTCATGAGTAGTCTAGCGTATATATATTTATATATTTATAGACATATGTACCCCACCATGGCCGCAGACCAATGGCAGATATTTCTTTCAATTAGAAAATGTACTTGATGAAAGCTAAAATGAAATAAAGGATGTGTGTGTATGCGTGCGTGTATGCGTGCGTGTATGCGTGAATGTGTATGTATGTGCGTATGCGAATATATGAATATGTTTACATATGAATTATCGTGGGTGTATATGCATACGGGCGCACGTGTGTAATGAATGATGGGAAAACAGAGAGAGAAAATATTCTTGTATCTATGTATTTGTTGTCTGTGTTATATGCCTTTGCGTTACTTCGCCTAAATATATGCCTTGTTACTCAACCTTAGCAGTTAAGATATAACGATAATATTATTATGCCCGCTCTCACCCAACAAGATTCTGCAGAAGAGTAGTACTTAGCTTCTTTTATTTAATAATCCTGTGTATTAAGGCGGCGAGCTGGCAGAAACGTTAGCACGCCAGGCGAAATACTTAGCAGTATTTCTTCTGTCTTTACGTCCTGAGTTCAAATTCCGCCGAGGTCGACTTTATCTTTCATCCGTTCGGGGTCGATAAATTAAGTACCAGCTGCGTACTGGGGTCGGTCTAATCGACTGGCCCCACTCACCAAAAATTTCAGGCCTTGTTCCTAGAGCAGAAAAGAATAATCCGGTGTATTATCACGAAGAAAAAAGTTGATCGTTTTCGAAGCTATAACAGTAAATACACATTGCAGGAAGAAGTGTTTTGTGCATTTATATATATATATATAATATATATATATATATATATATATATACATATGTGTATATATATATATATATATATATATATATAATATATATATATATATATATGTTGTGTGTGTGTGTGTGTGTGTGTGTGTGTGTGTATGTGGATATATACATCCATATGTGTTTGTGTGAGTGTGGCCAGCACGTGAGATAATTGCTTATCAAATACATATGTTTGTATATGTGTGTGATAATGTGCTTTCGTGTATGTTTGTGTGTGAGTGGTGTATACATAGCGCTTGTATATGTGTACATATTTGTTTTTGCATCTGCATTATCAAGCTGTAATTATCAGGCTGTGAAGAAATTCCTGAATGCTATCAACGTGCTCGAAACCCTGGTGGAGGGCACGGGTGGAGGGCGAAATTTGTAGAATTTTGTAAGTTATATATAACAAGTAAAATAAATATTTGATATTGAATATTGCTATAATGCAAGGTGAGGTGGTATTCTCAAGAAAATATGACTTCAGATATGGGTAAGGTGATAAAAAAACAACATTCTTGTTTACTGGAACAAACTTTAAATGCAGATAACATGCAAGAAAATAACAAAAGATATCGCCGAATATATTTATCTCAAAAATGTGATAAAATAGTTAATTGTTTGATGTAGCTATCAATAGGCGATGTATTTTATTGGTTTGAGGAGAGAGTAGCTGAAGCTACAGCCATTGTCAAGTTTTAAAATCACCTCTAAACATCAATATAAATGGATTTCCATCAGTTTCGACGATCAACTGAGCTAGCAGACTCGTTGAATTTTGTGTGTGAAGTGCCTAGTATTACGCAAATACTTGTATCTTAACGTAATCCTCAGGCAGATTCAGTATGACATGCTGTATAACAAGGCTGCACCGTTATACAAGTACTATCCAACCGGCAGGATTCCACGTAGTTTTCGGCTGGGATCTTTTCGGTTTGAACGGCAGTTTTTTCTAGCGGTGTCATATGAAATTGTCACCCATAATTATGACCCTAGTATCGATCTATTGCATTTCAATCTGTTTTAGGGTTACGGTTAGTTAGGGTTAGTTAGGGTTAGGGTTAGGGTCAGGGGTGGGGGGAAGGGTATCTTTTTTTCTTCACAAATGTAAATAAAACCAATCTGTTTCTTAAACGAGGGACATATTCATACGGCACAGAATGTTGTTTACCTCAATGGACGTCATTGATTGGTTGAAATTGCAGAAATTGAGGAAAAAACAACGAATATCTCACAAACTATAGAATTTTCTCAATAAAGCCAAGAGAAAAAGATGTTTTATAAACACATTCTACCAGTATACGAAGTTTAAAATTTTTTAGTTACCTAGAAATTATGTTAAAAACTGCCGTTCAAACCGAAACGATCCCAATCAGTTATACAGTTCTTTCGTTATCTACCTCGGTACGCTTCTCCTCCACATGGGGCACATTATAATTAAAGTCCATCAGAATTTCCTCTGTATGCAATTTTTATATTTTCTTCCATTGTATCCCGTCTTTTTCCGCCCTTCTTTTTATTTGTCAGTTTCTGACTTGGAGTAACTTTATAACAGATTATATCTTCCAGACTTCCTACCTGTTCCTGAATTCTGACGAAATTCCTTTTGACAGTTTCCGTTGTTCGGCTGAAGACCGATGCTACCATATCTTCCATGTCTGGCAGGCGCAACTGGATATTTAATATTTAAAAAAAAAAAAGACTCCGCCGGTTACGACGACGAGGGTCCCAGCTGATACGATCAACGGAACAGCTTGCTCGTGAAATTAACGTGCAAATGGCTGAGCATTCCACAGACACGTGTACCCTTAACGCAGTTCTCGGGGATAATCAGCGTGACACAGAGAGTGACAAGGCTGACCCTTTGAAATACAAGTACAACTCATTTTTGCCAGTTGAGTGGACTGGAGCAACGTGAAATAAAGTGTCTTGCTCAAGGACACAACGCGTCGCCGGGAATCGAACTCACAACCTTACGATCATGAGCCGAATGCCCTAACCACTAAGCCACGCGCCCTCATTTAATATTTTATTCTCGGTATGATTAACATAGAATGCAATATGGTGTGTAAATTACGATTAGCTTACAAATATCAAAACTTAAATAAAAATAGATTTTTTTTTTATGCAAAATAAGTACAGAATAGTGAATGAATTAATAAAAGTGAATCTAACACAAATTAAATTTCCAGTTAAATACATAACAATACAAATGAGAATTAATGATAGGAACGATTATTAAGAATAAGTTAAATTATTTCAAAATTATCATTGAAATCATTGAAACTTATTATTGGGTTGGTGCATAAATTATTGCGGCTTTTTCTTTTTTCAACAAATTTTATTCAATAAAAAGCAATAACAATATTTAACAAAAACATCTTTAAATGGCGGTCTGATCGTCTGCGAAGCAAATGGGAAGCAGTAATTGAAGGAGATGGTGAATATGCTCCGGAATAATCATTTAGAGATGTTTTTGTTAGATATTGTTATTGTTTTTGTTAAATAAAATTTGTTGAAAAAAAGCTGCAATAATTATGCACCAAACCAATATATATATATAAAAGAGAGATTGTGTGCTGTCTGTCTCCTACGATTTAGATTCCTAACTACTCCCACATTTTGCGATGCAGTTTAACCAAATTCGGGTATCTTATAGTCGTGATTCATATCGAGCCCTTCTGGGTATTAGCGCGCGTCTACGATGAGTCTACGATTTTTAAAAAATTTACTATCAATTTTTCCCATTTTTAATGCATTTTTGGCATATATAAGGGAAGTAACTCTCTAAAAATTTATTATTAAATCTCAGAACGTAAAAAGCTACAGTAACACCCCCCCCCCTTTGTGGTTAGCCATATTGAGATGGCTATTATACTTTACATCTCTAAAAATGCTTATATAGTTATTTCCCTTACAAACCCGAGCAACGCCGGGCGATACTGCTAGTAGAATATAAATAGTAGTAGTGGATTGAAACAAAGTATAATGTCAAATATTTGTAAAGGAGGGATGTGAAGTAATCAATGGAATCAATTTTGGTGTTGGTGGATTAAATAGACGGCTGACTTCAACAGGATTTGAAGTACCAGACAAGTTCTGTAACCAATATTATTCAAATATACCCTCCTCCAAAATCGGTGGCCTTATGTCAATACTAGAAATGAATATTAAATAGACTGCAGGATTGAGCAACAAGATAGCAGGAAGACGGCTTCAATTTGAGGATATTGTCAAAGCTACTCAGTCAAGTTATCATATCACCTCATTGGAAAATTAACCATGAGAATCTTACCAAAACCATGGTCATGATGACTCTTATGGACATGACTGTCGATGAACTTTGGACACTGATGATTGAACGGGATGTGTAAAGAATCCGCCATCGTCCCTGAAACGAGTGAGTGGCGTTGTCAGTAGATGAGAAGGAGGACGAGTAGGGAGAGAGGAGGGGGAGGAGGGGGAGGAGGAGGACGACAAGAATGGGAGGAGGGGACGAGGAGGAGGAGAAGGATGACGAGAAGGGGAGGAGGACGAGAGAGGAGGGGGAGGAGGACGACGAGAATGGGAGGAGGACGACGAGAATAGGAGGAGGACGACGAGAATGGGAGGAGGGGACGAGGAAGAGGAGAAGGATGACGAGAAGGGGAGGAGGACGACGAGGAGGGGGAGAAGGACGACGAGAAGGGGAGGGGGAGGGGAGAGGACGACGAGAATGGGAGGAGGACGACGAGGAGGGGAAGAAGGACGACGAGGGGGAGTGGGGGAGGACGACGAGGAGGGGGAGGAGGATGACGACGAGGAGGGGGAGGAGGAGGAAGATAAGGACTAGCAGAATCCACATCACTATTCTCATTATCCTCACCATCATCTATTCACGGGCATCGTAGAAAACGCTAAGCGGTCCTTTGAGTTCTCAGTTCAAATCACGATATAACCAACTTAAGCTTAAGCTTGATAGAATAAGTCTATCAGAAACTAAGATCCGTGTTAAACGACCAGACATTCCTGCAAAACGTGTAGCTTTCTTCCATTACTAGAAATCAGTAATGTTGTTCTCCATTCCATGTGCGACAGTGCCATCGAACAGTAACAGACCCAATTAATCGGTATTTCAAATAAGTGGAGGAAATTGAAGCCCTTTTCTAGGCCTCTTTCCTTCTCGTACGTCTATATAACTGATTTCTAACATTTGTGTGTTGTTTTTGATGGAGCTATTAAATATAAGGTATTCCCTGGTCAAGGTGGAGGCGCGTGGCTTAGTGGTTAGGGTGTCAGCATCATGATCGTAAGATTGTGGTTTCGATTCCTGGACCGGGCGACGTGTTGTGTTCTTGAGCAAAACACTTCATTTCACGTTGCTCCAGTCCACTCAGCTGGCAAAAAGGAGTAACGCTGCGATGGACTGGCGTCCCGTCCAGCTGGGGAACACACGCCATTGAAACCGGGAAACCGGACCCATGAGTCTGGCTAGGCTTTAAAAGGGCACATTTATTTAATTTTATTATTCCCTGGTCAAAATAGACTGATACTCAAACCCGGTCCAACTAAGACCGTCCCGTCTGAAGTATTTCGGGAACTACTTTGTCAAATGTGTTTTTCTTTACTCGGTAAGGCAGAGTGTGATTTCAAGGAGATTTAACGATTATTTCTAGAAGATCAAACATTTGTGTGTGAGCGTGTATGCGTGTGTTTTTGTCTCTACATGTGTTCATGAGTATATGTACGTGCATGTGTGACTGCACATATATACGTATTTCAGTGTGTATGTCGAGATATATGTGTATGTTTGTGTGCGAACTAGCACAAATATTGTCTTATATATAAAAGTGAAGTTGTGTCTGTCTCCTACGATTTAGATTCCTAACTACTCCCACATTTTGCGGTGCAGTTTAACCAAAAGCGGGTATCTTATAGTCGTCATTCATATCGAGCCCTTCTGGGTATTAGCGCGCGTCTACGATGAGTCTACGAGTAAAAAAAAATTACCATCATTTTTTTCCATTTTAATGCATTTTTTCGCTATTATATAAGGGAAGTAACTCTCTAAAAATGTCTACGATGAGTCAACGGTTTTAAAAAAAATTTACCATAATTTTTTTTTCCATTTTTAATGCATTTTTTGCTATTTTTTGGCTATAACTCTCTAAAAATACTTATATAGTTATTTACCTTACAAACCCGAGCAACGCCGGGCGATACTGCTAGTTGTCTTATATATTGTTTTAAACAATTCAATGTTATATTTTTGAAAATGACTTAAAATATGGTTTCTATGACCAAATATAAATACAAATGTATAGGCTGTATAACTGTAAAACTGTTTTTCTACCATTTTCGAATACTCCCTCATATTCTCTTAGCCAATCTATCTTATTTATATAACACATTTCTCCCTCTCACTCTTACTCTCCCCTCACTGTCTCTCTCCTTCTCTTCAGCCCTCTCTCTCTCTCTCTCTCATTTTCTCTTGCCATTTATCAGTTGCTATATCTTTTTTCGTTTTCATATCACTTTCTCATGTGCATATCGAACACATACACCCACACAGACACATTCAAACAGAATCACATTCATACTACACGCAAACATACGCAGTCATTAGAATTGTTTGCATCGATATTTTAACGATATTTTTCTTCGTTTCGTATATATATTTATTTGTATTATGTATGTATTATATATATTTAACTTTATTTTTCTATCATTTCCATTTGTTGTTGTTCATGTTGTTTTTGCTGTTGCCGTTGTTGTTTAGTGTTTGTTGTTATTCTTTACAAAATTAATTAATTTTGCGATTCATAACTTATTTGTAGTTCTTTCATTTTATTTACTTTTTTTCCTGTAGTTTTATTTTTTATCAACACCATCAGTAACAGCAGAAGCAGTAATATTCTTTTCTACTCTAGGCACAAGGCCCGAAATTTCGGGGAAGGAGGCCAGTCGATTAGATCGATCTCAGTACACAACTGGTATTTAATTTATCGATACCGAAAGGATGAAAGGTAAAGTTGACCACGGCGGAAATTGAACTCAGAATGTAACGGCAGACGAAATACCGATTTCTTTACTATCCACAAGGGTCTAAACACAGAGAGGACAAACAAGGACAGACAAACGGATTAAGTCGATTATATCGACCCCAGTGCGTAACTGGTACTTATTTAATCCACCCCGAAAGAAAGGATGAAAGGCAAAGTCGACCTCAGCGGAATTTGAACTCAGAACGTAACGGCAGACGAAAGACGGCAACGTATTTCGCCAGCTCGCCACCTTGCGGCAGCAGTAATATTATCATCCCCACTGTGACATATACATTCATATACACCCTTCGTGTGTGAACATGTGTGTGTGTGTACGCATGCACATATGTGTAAGAGTGTGTAAGAGTGTATGCGTGTATGTGTATGCTCGCGCGTGTGTATGTCAGCATATGTACGTATGGATATGCGAGATGTGCCATCAAGGTGGAAGGACTCCGTCGGTTACGACGATGAGGGTTCCGGTTGATCCGAATCAACGTAACAGCCTGCTCGTGAAATTAACGTGTAAGTGGCTGAGCACTCCACAGACACGTGCACCCTTAACGTAGTTCTCGTGACACAGAGAGTGACAAGGCCGACCCTTTGAAATACAGGTACAACAGAAACAGGAAGTAAGAGTGAGAGAAAGTTGTGGTGAAAGAGTACAGCAGAGATCACCACCATCCCCTGCCGGAGCCTCGTGGAGCTTTATGTGTTTTCGCTCAATAAACACTCACAACGCCCGGTCTGGGAATCGAAACCGCGATCCTATGACCGCGAGTCCGCTGCCCTAACCACTGGGCCATTGCGCCTCCACGCCATCAAGGTAGACAAAGTAGGTAGAATTCTCTTGATTGAAACTATAACTGTTAGACACTGAAAATGAAAAACAAATGATTTGCCAGTCATTATATAAAAGACGCAAATGCAATGCAAAAAATTTCAATTTTTTAATTCCGTAAGTGGCTTCTGTTCTGATCTGATTCATAATAATGGTTATTTCTTAAGCTTAGTGTATTTTGAAGTAACTAACTCTCTTAACCATACTCACCTTATCATGCAAAATCTTGGGCAATATATCAATATATGAGCAGCTATGTACGTGTGTCTGAGTGTGTGTATATCTGTCTGTCTGTCTGTCTGTCTGTGTGTGTGTGTGTGTGTGTGTGAAGGTCCATAGCTTAATGGTTAGAGAATTCCCTATGTAGATATGTAGATATATACATATATGTGTGTGTGTATGTATGTATGTATGTATGGGTAATGTATGTATATACATAGAAAGAGAGAGATATAGGGAGAGAGAGAGAGAGAGTGGCGCACACATATATATATTACATACATACATGTATGTGTGTGTGTGTGTGTGTTGTGTGTGTGTGTGTGTGTGTGTGTGGTGTGTGTGTGTGTGTGAAGGTCCATAGCTTAATGGTTAGAGAATTCCCTATGTAGATATGTAGATATATACATATATGTGTGTGTGTATGTATGTATGTATGTATGTATATATGTATGGGTAATGTATGTATATACATAGAAAGAGAGAGAGATAGGAAGAGAGAGAGAGAGTGACGCACACATATATATATTACATACATACATGTATGTGTGTGTGTGTGTGTGTGTGTGTGTGTGTGTGTGTGTGTGTGTGAGTGTGTACACACACAGTGAAGGCGCATGGCTCAGTGATTAGAGCGTCGAGCTTACGATCGTGAGGTTGTGAGCACGAATCCCGGACCGGGCTGCGTACTGTGTTCTTGAGCAAGGCACTTTATTTCACGTTGCTCCAGTTCACTCAGCTGCAGAAATGAGTTGCGACATTACAGGTGCCAAGCTGTATCAGCCGTTGCCTTTCCCTTGGACAACATCGGTGGCGTGGAGAGGGGAGGCCGGTATGCACGGGCGACTGCTGGTCTTCCATCAACAACCTTGCCCGTACTTGTGCCTGGGAAGGTAACTTTCTAGCTGCAACCCCATGGTCAGTCACGACCGAAGGGGGACTCATAGACACACACACAATTCTTCACGCTCCACAGATCCTGATCTCAAACGCTTTTGATTGTCCTCCGACGATCCTCATGCACAAGCTGCTGAATATTCTCCACAGATAACACTCGAGGAAGGTCTTCCAGATCTCGCATTGTGGAGGCACATGGCCTAGTGGTTAGAGCAGCGGTCGATGGATTGCGGGTTCGAATCTCAGACCGGGCGATGTGTGTGTTTATGAGCGAAATCACCTAAGCTCCATGCGGCTCCAGCAGAAGGTAATGGCGAACTTCTGCTGACTCTTTCACCACAACTTTCTCTCACTCTTTCCTCCTGCATCTCGCAGCTCACCTGCGACGGACCGGCTTCCCGTCCAGGCGGGGAACCTATACGCAAAGAAACCGGGAAACCGGCCCTTATGAGCCAGGCATGGCTCGAGAAGGAACAAACAACAACAATCTCTCATCGTCTTCCAGGGACGTACTTCCGCTTTTGAAGCGTCTGTGTCACCCGAAACATTGCACACGATCCATTGCCTCGTCACCGTAAGCTTGCCGAGGATGTTCAATGTCTCTGTGACAAACTTCCCAAGTTTGACGCAAAATTTCACGTTGGCTGTTTGTTCCAACTTCCTGTCCATGACAAAAATCGCAGGCTACTGTACATACGTGATCTCGTCATACTGCCTTATGAAGCTCACTGTTAGCTCTAACTGCACACACAATCATGTGCTGCCATCTGGTGGCGCATTACAGAACTAGTCCGGGAACGTTTAGATATCCCCTCGTATATATTGAAAAATAAGACGAAAATGCTTACGGAACTTTATCATGGGAAATAGAAAGGAAATAAATACCGTTTAAGACGACCTCTTCATGTTAGTGGAATAAAATGGAAAGAAAAATTGAAATAAATTAAACTTTCATAGAGATTGTCTTGAACAACCGAAGCCAGTACATATTTCCTTTCGATTCTCTATGCTAAATTTACTAAGCATTTTCGTCTTTATTTTTTAATAAATGTGTGTAGCCTTTTAACATTATACATACATATGTGTGTGTGTGTGTGTGTGTGTGTGTGTGTGTGTGTTCTTTTCCAGAGGGGGACTAATTCAAAAATTCTATGTCTGGCAACTTAGAATATATATAAACTTGAGAGTGAATAAACCTGTAATCTATATGCATTAGTTCCACAAAATATATCTTGTTTCGCTTGTAGCTTTTCGAGAACTAAACGTCAATGTTTGGAAAAGCTAATTTATATGTCACATTTGGAAAGAAGGAAATTTTATAATATTATATTATATTTTCTTACTCGACTACTTTAAACTTAAAACAATTTTTTTTTTCAAACGCTAAGAAACTACACAAAACTAGTGAAAAGCCCTCTATCAACAACTACAATTTTCCTTGTACCAACAAATGCCCACTCGGCTATAACTGTCTAGTGAAGGACTGTCCACAAATGTACAGTTACCACTCTTCATTCGGGAGTCATGCTGCAATGACAGTCAACCCCTTTAAACTCCGAAACAATTTTCACCATTATTCCTTTAGACATTTTAACAGTGCTACCCAGACATTCGTTAGCACCGGCGCATGGCACTACCGTATCACGGGATATCATTGTATTGCAGATTATCCATGACAATTGGCCAAATACTGAATGCCAGACCGAAAACCAGTCAAATTGATATTGAATAATACTGGACAAACAGCCAGTGATGTCGCGAAAAGCTGGGGGGAGGGGGTATAAATCAACTATTAGTGACCGAAGCAGTCTTTGTGCTGAATATTAATTAGCACAACCAACCTAACTTGGATGTGTTGTTTATAACGCCATAGACTGCAGTAACATCTCGAAAACTCATTTTTTTACCCAGACCCCATAATTAAAAAGACTACTGATATCAAAATTGATATCGCTCTTGCACGAACATGATTTTTGTCCAAGATGTAATCAGGTGATACGGTAGTGACATCTGCCGGTCCAGACGAAATTTCATCAGCCGATGGAATTTCGATGCTTCTTAGCATTTGTCGTCTACACGAAATGGGTTTTCAAGACGTTTGCTGCAGCTTACGGCGTTATAAACAACACATCCAAGCTAGGTTGGGTGTGTTGATTAATATTCGTTCCAAAGGCTATTTTTGTTGCAGAGAATCGGGTAGACATCGAATCGTTGCCACGAGTAGTTTTCGGAGTTGTTGGGAGCCGTTTCTTTTTTTCAATATGTAACACAAATAAGTGCTTTATACAAATTAAATACAACTGCCGCATTGGAACCACTTCGTTCGCATCAACTATGGATGCCGCCATAATATGCAGATGTTCATAAATACATTGACCAGTGGAGAGGCTTCAATATGTCCTGACTGTCACTCTACGCTCCACTTGATTCATCACTACGTGTCAGAGTATGCAGCATAGTTATCAGCTAGACGGAGACATGGTGTAGTTAAAAAAGATAAATCTCTAGATCTTACGTTATTGCTCGGCTAACTCTTTGTCTGATATACGGCTGCTCGATCCGGGCTGACGTGGTATTACACAATGATAAGGCAGCGATCTGGCAGAAACGTTAGCACGCCAGGCGAAATGCTTACCGGTGATTCGCCTGCCGTTACGTTGTGAGTTCAAATTCCGCCGCGGTCAACTTTGCCTTTCATCCTTTCAGGGTCGATAAATTAAGTACCAGTTAGGCACTGGAGTCGATGTAATCGACTTAATACCTTTGTTTGTCCTTGTTTGTCCCCTCTGTGTTTAGCCCCTTGTGGGTAATAAAGAAATAGGTATTACACAATGATAACAACGCTGAAACACTGATTAAATCCAGCAAAACCTGCACAATGCAGGGGTACAAAGAAAAGGCCTGTATACAAGGCCTGATGAAAAGTAACGGGAGTGGTACTATAAAAAGAAAACTACAACACATATCAATTTGGCATTTAATCTCCTTCGAAGTACTCCCCTTCTGGAGCCACGCACTTTATCCAAGATCGTTTCCATTGATGGAAGCATTCCTGGAACTCCTTTTGGGGGGAATAGAGAGAAGCTGCCTTGTTGCATTCTCTTGGATTTCCTCGACGTCACAAAATCTTGTTCCTTTTAAGTGGGATTTGATTTCTGAAAAGAGGCAAAAGCGCAGGTATGACCAAACTTTTGGTAAAATTTGATGCAGATCCTCTGCTCAATTTTCCCTGCCATGGTCACTGATGGAACCTCTGCGGTGTGATGAGACGACCTCATCCTACACATTTTACTTCCAAGCACTACTCTGAAAAATGGCAGTGAGCGAGAACACTATAACTTAGCGTGCATGCACGACAGAGTTCAAATTCAGTCTGCACCAAGCAGCTTCACTGAGTACTTTAGCACTGTTACCATAGCAGTCCCGATATGTTTACCCAGACCCCATATTTCAAAAGACTACTGATAACGAAATTGATATTGCTCTTGCACGAACATAATTTTTGTCCTAGAATAAAAAAGACTCACTCGATGGAAAATTATAGTCCAACTGCTAAACACTATGTACAAGAACTCCATATGCTATTTATACTAATTCATTTAAGGCTACTGCGTATCCATTAATATAGTAACTAGAGGCAGTACCAAAAACTACATCTGTTTAGTCTAAAATAGCAAGACAACGTAGAAACTGTAATAGTGTAGCTTGATTGTTAAACATTGAGTATCTCTCCTAAGATAGTGCTTTCTGCTAACTCATGTGGAAGGTTTAGGCTCAGACGTGAAGTTATATGGACCAATAAAAAGTCGGCAGTAAATATGCTTTATACTACCCTAAAAAATCAGTACACCTGACTAAAGTGCAATTCTATTTTAGTTTCTGCTAATGAATTAAAAGCAGCAATTCTTTCTCTTCTATTGTAAATCTTTCAAAAGGAATATTCCAGTGAGACAGTATTTCTGTGATACTGTTTATTTTGGCAAAAGCCAATATTTATGTTGGGTAAGAAAGAACCACATAACCCATAATTGATTTATTGATGGCCTAAAACTTATGATAGAAATGCCCCCATGTGTTCGAAGACAACTAGATTTAGTAAACATTTGCAGCTGATAGAGGAATGAAATGTGTCCAAGAAAAATGTTCATAGCTAATAATAGAAATAGGAAAAATTGCTTTCCCAACCGAAAATATCTAATTCGCTCTGTCTCTCCTGTTCTATGCAATGAATGCTATAAATATCTTAGTACTGTTGAAAATGTATCATAGAACGATATTAACATATTCAGAGTAACCAAAGTGTACTATATCAAACTTAACAAAATATGGTAGGCGGTATTTCTCTCTTAGAATAAAACAATATTAGTATCTGCAGTGCTAATACTAATATAAACATTTGAAATACTGTAATGAACTATAGAGTATTGACATTAAAATCTGCATCATCGTAACATCAGCTGGAATTTTCCACAATAATAGATATTTTCAACAAATTCTACCTCAACGTAAACTGGATAAATGTATGAACATGAACAGAGTAGCAAAAATCTGTTACGGTAGTGACCACTAGTAGTAGAAGCACTCCGTCGGTTACGACGACGAGGGTTCCGATTGATCCGATCAACGGAACAGCCTGCTCGTGAAATTAACGTGTATGTGGCTGAGCTCTCCACAGACACGTGTACCCTGAACGCAGTTCTCGGGGATATTCAGAGTGACACAGAGAGTGACAAGGCCGGCCCTTTGAAATACAGGTACAAGAGAAACAGGAAGAAAGAACGAGAGAAAGTTGTGGTGAAAGAGTACAGCAGGGATCACCACCATCCCCTGCCGGAGCCTCGTGGAGCTTTAGGTGTTTTCGCTCAATAAACACCCACAACGCCCGGTCTGGGAATCGAAACCGCGATCCTACGACCGCGAGTCTGCTGCCCTAATCACTGGGTCATTGCGCCTCCACACAGCGACCACTAAATCACGTCACACACAAGTTTATCCAAGCAATCCAAACACAAGCGATATGGAACAAAATACTTAATGAATAAACGAAATAGTAGCGCTTTTTGGTTCCCTATCAAAGTCCGACTGGAAAATGTATCACATTTCTTCGAAAAACAGTAAACAAACAATTCAAATCTACGCAAAAAAAAATATGCCCGGAATATGAACCACCTATCGAGCATTTTGTTCCGATATGTGACAGAAAATGTTGATGTGACATACGAGTGTAGATGTTATCAGCATCCAATGCTGTAAATAAAAGAAATAATTAAATGCAGTATGTAAGATAGTCACAACATAAATCAGAGAAAAGTCGATTTAAGAAAATTAACATGTCTGCTAGAATTCCCAACAGTTATAAATGGTCGTTTCGTGATTTCTAGTTCTGTTTGCTTTCTTTGTCTTCTTTCAGATGTCCTTTTCTGCTATCATGCATGTCTTCATGTTACTTCTTTTGATATTCTTCTTACTTTCTTTGCTTATTTCTCCAGATCTTCTCTCTCTCAATCTCTCTCTCGCTCTCTGTCATTCCCTTTCTCATTCACTCCCTCTCTCTCTCCCTCTCTTTCTTTCTTCATCTTTTCTTTCCCCCTCATACATACACCTTGTATATTCCTATACTCTTGTGGGCTGTAGAATTCATTTTGATCGTTTATTTCTTTGATTCACGTAAAACCAGTTGAGATTTTTTCAAAAGAATGGTTACAAGAGAGATATCGTATGGCTAAGAATGGATTCGAACAAGTGGTGTTTTTTACAGAATTTATCGTACATATTTATTAACTGTTTATTATTATTATTATTATTATTATTATCATCATTTTTATTATTATTATTATTTCTTTTAACGGAGTGTTATTGTGCTGATATACAAAGCCAATGTGAAAGCAGTTGAAAAAAGGAGTCACTTTTTAATCGCTTTCACGTTGGTTTTGTATATCTCCACAAAAACACTGTTTTCAAGCAAAAAATGTAAACATGTTTAGCTTTCATTCATAGTTTACTCACTGCTAAAAAAGAAATCGAATATCAATTCACTACACATCTAATTTCTTTGTTAAGGTGCTAGCAAAGTGTTTGTCATAACTACTGTAGAGTTATTGAACTGTACGGGCGCGTGAAATTTCGAGAGTCATTCTGGAGAAAATTTTACGTCGTAAAACAGAGGTGGAATTAGATATAATTCTTAAACTTCTCAACTTTATCTACTTGTACTTTAACTGAGCTGGCAGAACCGTTAGCACGCCGGGCGAAATGCGTAGCCGTATATATATATATATGCGTAGCCGTATTTCGTCTACCGTTACGTTCTGAGTTCAAATTCTGCCGAAGTCGACTTTGCCTTTCATCCTTTCGGGGTCGATAAATTAAATACCAGTTACGCACTGGGGTCGATATAATCGACTTAATCCGTTTGTCTGTCATTGTTTGTCCTCTCTGTGTTTAGCCCCTTGTGGGTAGTAAAGAAATAAGCCTTTCGTCTGTCTTTACGTTCTGAGTTCAAATTCTGCCGAAGTCGACTTTGCCTTTCATCCTTTCGGGGTCGATAAATTAAATACCAGTTACGCACTGGGGTCGATATAATCGACTTAATCCGTTTGTCTGTCATTGTTTGTCCTCTCTGTGTTTAGCCCCTTGTGGGTAGTAAAGAAATAAGTCTTTCGTCTGTCTTTACGTTCTGAGTTCAAATTCCGCCGAGGTCGACTTCGCCTTTCATCCTTTCGGGATCGATAAATTAAATACCAGTTACGCACTGGGGTCGATATAATCGACTTAATCCGTTTGTCTGTCATTGTTTGTCCTCTCTGTGTTTAGCCCCTTGTGGGTAGTAAAGAAATAAGTCTTTCGTCTGTCTTTACGTTCTGAGTTCAAATTCCGCCGAGGTCGACTTCGCCTTTCATCCTTTCTGGGTCGATAAATTAAATACCAGTTGCGTACTAGAAGATCGACCTAATCGATTGGCCCCTCCCCAAAAATTTCGGGCCTTGTATCTAGAGTAGAAAAGAATATAATTTTAGTTCATCTCCGTGAAAGATTTAATTATGGAGGCTTCACAAGAATTCCGAAAGTTGTCGCTGCTATGACTTTATGGGTAGGTGGATTCAACGAATGGGGAAAATAAATTTCAAATACAAAACATAAAGAAAATAAGAAATATGTACCACAAGTTGCCTCTCTGAAGTAATCTTTGTATTGGCTTAAAAAGTAAATGGTGGATTGGCAGAATCGTTAGAGACATAGAATTCTCGTGGGATTTGTTCCGATTATCTACACACTGAGTTCATATCCTACCAAAGTCAACTTTACCCTTTATATTTTCAGTACCCATGTAAATAGTACCAAACCAGGGGAAGTGGTTCGGCGGAACTGCAAGGACATCGAACCGGATGCTTTGCGGTATTATTCCAGCTCCTTGCGTCCTGAGTTCAAATCATGCTGTAGCTCACGCGGGTGGTAGATTTATCCATTGCCAAGTTTAACCTAGTCCTGGGGTCCCTTTAGCAGAGCCTACTCTGTTGGAAGCCTTAGAGCCAGCTTTCCAATTTAAGCATAACTGCTTGCTCCGATCAGTCTCAAAAGCCTTGTAAAAAGTCATTGGCACTATCCAGCCCTCTTCACTGGAAAACAAAAATGTGTTCCGTCTCTCGGACTAAAATTAATGATATTAATTGTTAAATATAAAAAACTGAATAAATTCCTATTCATTATATAAAAGAAAACAATTTAATACGTAAAATTCATTAAACTACTGTTATTTTGATGTTAGACAACTACAATTCTCTTTGCCTTTCAAATGATGTGTGTGGTGTGTGTGTGTGTGTGTGTGACTATGTTAAACCACGGGTAGTGATAGTAACTGCAATATTCATCAAAATACAGTAACCTAAAAGCATTAAAATTATTGTCTTTAATATAAAGTGGGACAAATGCACCTGCGTGGATGGATATAAATTATTGATACTGGCTTAAAAATATTTTCATTACTGAATGCTTTCGCTCTTTAACACTGGAGAATATTTACATCATGACTAATTTCATTTTTCTACGCATATCTTATTTCAATGTTTTTTAATATGGACACCGATAGAGACACGTGAAATGTGATCTTAAATTGTAAATGAACACTTCAACCGTTATAGAGGTTTCGCGTAGGGCTAAGCTCTAATTTCTGCTACTTTCACTTAATTTGTCAATGATGCACAAAACAAGCATTCCGAAAGCAGATCGATGTTGTGTGTATGTGTGTGAGTGTGTCTGTGTGTCTCCGCGTGTGTGTCTGCGTGTGTGTGTGTGTGTGTGTTGTGTGTGTGTGTGTGTGTGTGTGTTGTATGAGCAAGTTCCAATACTAACCACTTGAAGGTGTTACCATCTTCTCATGGAAAACTAAGATAAAACACGTTAGTGATAGACATGTTCTTCGCTGATTGTCTGTGTTTTCTATCGTACAGGGGATAT
>NC_043005.1:7678820-7691320 GCF_006345805.1 Octopus sinensis | reverse complement strand
AGGTTCCCCACCTGGACGGGACGCCGGTCCGTCGCAGGTGAGCTGCAATATGCAGGAGGAAAGAGTGAGAGAAAGTTGTGGCGTGAGAGTCAGCAGAAGTTTCGCCATTACCTTCTGCCGGAGCCGCGTGGAACTTAGGTGTTTCGCTCATAAACACACACATCGCCCGGTCTGAGATTCGAACCCGCGATCCCTCGATCGCGAGTCCGTTGCTCTAACCACTAGGCCATGTGCCTCCACTTTATTAACCGTACAGTAGCCCAGTGGCTTATGAGTTTCGAATACAGAATTCATAACCAAGCTAACTTCATTAACTAATAACAAACAATGTTTACAAGTTTAAAATATAACAATATAATTTTTGGCGGTAATTCGAATAAATTATGGCCATTTGCCATTTAACCTAATACTCATCAAATTTTCTCAATATCACACGAGACAGGAAATGGCGAAATTCCATATTGTTATGTGACATTCTATCATTGGACACTCGGAGCACTAACAACCAAATTTGAGAAATATATCGGAAAAATTGGAACCGACATGATGGTAGAGCATGCTCAAAGAAACTGTTCTATTAGGAACAGCCAGGATTTTGAAATTGGTACTTTGGTGTTAGGTATCTTCCATAATATTAAACACCTAGGAACCAAGTCTTATAATCCGTGGAAAGAAACCCTGGGAGACCCTGTAAGACCTTTGGTAACAAGTTGCTGTCCGCTCTCACAGAATTAACCGGAGCAAGTGAAGACTGAGAGCTCTAAGAAGTAAAATATAATAATGGTTTCAAACTTTGGCACAAGGCCAGCAATTTTAGGGGAGGGTGAGTCAATTACTTTGACTCCATGTTCAACTGGTACCATTTTATCGACCTCGAAAGGATGAAAATCAAAGTCGACCTCGACGGAATTTGAACTCAGAACGTACAAACAGATGAAATATTATTCACCATGTTGTTCGGCATTACTAGTGTTCGCCGAACAACATGGTGGTTCTGCCAGCTCGTTGCCCCATTAACAATAATCCTTTCTATAATAGGCACAAGACCTAGAATGGGGGGGAGGCTAGTCGATTACACCGATTCCAGTACTCAGCTTGTCCTTATTTTGTCAACCCCGAAAGGATGAAAGGCAGTCGGCCTAATTAAGAAGAACGTGTGTGTGTGTGTGCGCGCGCGCGTGGGTGTGTGTATGTGTGCGTGCGTGCGTCTGTGTGTGCGGGAGAGATGGGGAGATAAATGTAGCAAATATTTTTACAAAAATCTTATCAACTGCTCTTTCATAGTGCATTCGGTAAATAAGAACATACCTGGGCATAAACAATTTCTCAGGTGGGGTGTACGTATATAAACGGATTGTGGGTATCCCGTATTTGTTTCATGATGTACGATCTTTTTATATTTCTCCTAACCATCTTTTGAAATATAACCCGAAAACAAACTGTGCAGGAGAGAGATTATCTATCAGGCCCCTACCCTACATGGCCTCAATCTGTTACAGCTTTCGAGTTACGTCTCACTACTGCTTCTACTAATAGACCGCTATTCGCTTCTGTTCAAACATCGCATACGGCACATGATGAGTTAAGCTTCCCTATCAAGACATCATACTTTTCCGGAAGTTCTGTATCAGGTGTATAAGACTTTCAGTGATGCTTAGTACACGCTTTAGAGACTTCTGGTAAAACCTATCAAGTATTTTGATCTATCATGTATCATCGATACATGAAAAGGGACGTAATGGTGCAAGCATCAATTGATGTAAAGTTTAGCAGAACGTTTCAACTCCCTGTCGACAAGACACGATTCTATATTGTACCGAACGCACTTGTGGCCTCCTCACTCCTCAAACTGATCTCATAATCTAAGCAGCCATTCCTGGAGAAAGAGCTGCAAGAGTACGCAAAAGAATCTTCTACATCAAGTCTAGTCCCTTACACAAGTACATTTGGTTCCACATACGGTCCTCCTGGAACTGGTACAAACATCACCTTAGTTTTCTTGAAGCTTGTTTAAGTCTCTGGAGAAGAGATTCATTATCTTTTTAATATTTTTTTCTAGGTCATAATCATCAGCAAACCAGGGTTATAAAACTTTTCAATTTTGCTTTTTGAAACGATTCAGATTAAAGAGTTACCTTGTGTGATAGCAGACAAAAATGCTTAGATAACAGTCCTTAACTGCCCGAAAATTCACGACTGCAAAGTGTGTGAAAAATAAAGATGACACTATTTTCCACGTGATTCCTACAGAGCACTATTTGATTTGAAGAGCCCTTCAAGCCAGTGTGTCGTAGGACAAACGAATTAACAAATATAAGTGAACATCCCAAATTTTACATGATTCTCCACAGCTCATTTCTACTCACCATATCATATCAAAAGCTTTCGTTTGATAAATCTCTTCTCTATACATTTCTTTTGCGAATGTCTGTCACGATAGATCATATCTGTAGTGCCTCTGCCAGATTTGAATCTACATTAAGAGTCTGAGATAAGATTGGACATATATGTGTCTGCATACGATTCAATAAAAACCTTATCAACTGTTACAAGGAAAGCTAATACGGCCTGTCTTGGCATCTCTCCCTCGTTCGGGGAAATCAGTATTGCTTCTCCAATCTTGTGAAGACGGTGAACCATTCTACATGTTGACAATTAGTGTGATCACAAAGTAATCACTATATCCGTGAGATGCTCTATCCAATTTTTTAGAATACATATCAATATTTGATTGGCTAGTTTTAACAAACTGATTTAATAAATTGCTTTGGAATCTTTTTTGTCAAAGGTCAGTAAATATGGTTAATACCTATTTCTTTACTACCCACAAGGGGCTACACACAGAGGGGACAAACAAGGACAGACAAACGGATTAAGTCGATTATATCGACCCCAGTGCGTAACTGGTACTTATTTAATCGACCCCGAAAGGATGAAAGGCAAAGTCGACCTCGGCGAAATTTGAACTCAGAACGTAGCGAAAGACGAAATACTGCTAAGCATTTCGCCCGGCGCGCTAACGTATCTGCCAGCTCGCCGATGTGGTTAATACCAATGCAACTTGAGACGACGCATCTGACACTACATGCATAGTGTCTAGGAGAGGTTATGGTTAGAAGCTTGCAATGACATACAGAAATTTGAAGAAAAAATAGTGCCAGCAGTCGTCAGGGACATTGAGGAGCTGGTCAGTGAAACGTGAGTGAAAAATATGAGTGCAGAAGTTTTAGAAGAGTTAAAACAGTTTCAAGATAAGTACTATACTATTGAAGAGCTGTAGAGGTTGGTATAATTACCAATTCAAAATGAGCCTTGAAAACTCAACTACAGAGCCAGTAACATCAAAAACAATTCTCAGAACTGAATTCCTTAGTAACAGCATTACCAAATATGGAAATCATAAGCCAATTTACTGACACCACCCAGAGATAAGCTGCATATATATATATATATATATATCAACGACTTCGAACCCAGAAGAGTGAACGAGAGAGACAGAGAGTGAATATGTGCTCTTCTTTGCTGTCATGTCCCACGAATGAACCTTTTTTGGACTGGATGGTGACTGATAACGAGAAATGGTTCTCTACAAAAATGTGAAGCGCCGAAGACAGTGGATAGGAAAAGGAGAAAGACCGACACCCCAGGCTAAAGAAGGTCTTCACCTATGTAAGATGTTGTTATCTGTTTGGTGGGATATGAAAAATTTAGTCCACTTTGAACTTTTAAACCCAAGCCAAAACAAAGGAGATCTACTGCAAGCATCTTGAAGAAAACGCTTGAAGAAAAACGACCATCTTTGGTTTCAAGACGAAAGGTGTTCTTCCATCAGGATAATGCTCGCTCACATACAGCGAAGATGACATTCCAAAGGCTGGAGCAGTTTGAATGAGTAATGATGCCCCACCCTCGACATTCGCCGGACATTGTCCCATCTTATTATTATTTATTCCTCTGTCTTCAAAATGATTTGGACGGAAAAAATATGAATTCTGAAGACGAGGTCAGAACAGTTCTAGAAGAGTATTTTTCGTCACGGACAAGTGAATTTTGGAAGAGGAGCCTTGCAAGTCTACCAGATAGATGGAAGAGCATTGTAGAAAATGAAGGAGTGTATATTTTAGATTAAAAATTAACTTATCTTAATTTTGAAAAATAAAAGAAATATAAAAAAAACGCATACTTTATGGGACGACCATGTGTGTGTGTGTGTATTTTGTTGATCTCATAATAATCTATAAACTTTCGAGACAGCGTGGAACAATTCTTGTTTTGAACTCGAAGTACATATAAAGCTATAAATAAAAGCATGTAAATATTGGGTTAAAAAACTCTTTTCGGAAAGAAATGTCGAAGGCCACTCGTGGGACTCGAACTCACATCTCCTGTGGATATGATTGGAATTTATGCCTCATTTGCAAAATCCTTCACCTATTTTGTTGACATCAATATTAAAAAAAAGACTCCGCCAGTTACGACGACGAGGGTCCCAGCTGATACGATCAACGGAACAGCTTGCTCGTGAAATTCACGTGCAAATGGCTGAGCATTCCACAGACACGTGTACCCTTAACGTAGTTCTCGGGGATAATCAGCGTGACACAGAGAGTGACAAGGCTGACCCTTTGAAATACAAGTACAACTCATTTTTGCCAGCTGAGCGGACTGGAGCAACGTGAAATAAAGTGTCTTGTTTAAGGACACAACGCGTCGCCGGGAATCGAACTCGCAACCTTACGATCATGAGCCGAATGCCCTAACCACTAAGCCACGCGCCCTCACTGACATCAATATAAAATTTTACAAAAGTCTATATTCACAATTGTACATATCCCACATTCCACCAGTTTAAATCCAAAGTCATGTACAGCATAGAAAAATCATGTGTATGCATTGTTTTAATTTCTTTTATATAATAATTGAGTTTGTCTTAAAACTCGATGCTAGACTTACACAATAAATTTACCAAATTCTTACAATGTATTTGGCCTTCCGAGATAATGATAACAGATACAAGTCCAATATGTCACAGTGGGATTGAACCCAGAACCATGTTGTCTAGTAGTGAAATTTTAACCATCTGGTCATACCTACCTGAGATGAATAAAAGTTAACGATTTTTAACTGAAGTGTCTAACTTCTAAAAGACTGCGTTTAACTCAATAAGAAAGAAAAGTTTTTTTAACGAATTACTAGAAAATTATAGCAAAATTGAAATGATTTTATTGTAGTTTTACTCTTAGAGTGACTGACATTCATTCTTTCGAGTTTATTTTATTTAATTTCATTTGATTTTATTTGCTCTTTAAATCCATCACATTTGAAATGTTCTTTAAAATATCAAAATCAAATGAATGGAAAACAAATGATAAACGAAAAGCGAAATCAACGAATAAAGAAAAAGTAAATTGAATATTAGAATGTTGATTTTTCTTTTTAACATTTTCACGTTTACTTTGTTTTGTTTCATGTATACGTTATTTTTTTTTTGTGGGTTTTTTTTTCTTGAAATATGACTTTATCATACATGAAATAAAGTTGTTGTTTTTTTTTGTTTTTTAAATAACGAGAGCTGTGGCTGGCACAATTGATAAAACTATATCTAAAGACTTCATATATATTTAAATGTAAGGATTTTTTTAATAGGTATGAAATCTTAACTCTTAATACATGGATAATTCGATGTTGTGATGTTTATGGCCTTCTTCAGTGCATTGCAAACAGTTCTGAGTGGGATTTACAAATTATCTGTTGTATAAAAAATTTTGATACCATATGTTAAGATACTACACTAAACGTCAGTTATATACTTCAGTACTACATTATAGGGATCTTTTCGGTTTGAACGGCAGGTTTTAACGTAATTTCTAGGTAACTAAAAAAATTTAAACTTCGTATACTGGTAGAATGTGTTTATAAAACATCTTTTTCTCTTGGCTTTATTGAGAAAATACTATAGTTTGTAAGATATTTGTTGTTGTTTTTCTTCAATTTCTGCAATTTCAACCAATCACTGACGTCCATCGAGGTAAACAACATTCTGTGCCGTATGAATATGTCCCTCCTTTAAGAAACAGATTGGGTTTATTTACATTTGTGAAGAAAAAAAAAATTCCCTTCCCCTCACCCCTAACCCTAAGACAGATTGAAATGCAATAGATCGATACTAGGGTCATAATTATGGGTGACAATTTCATATGACACCGTTACAAAAAACTGCCGTTCAAACCTAAAAGATCCGACTGCGAGATTAAATGTAGTGTAATTTGAATAAAACAAGTCGAAGACTTCAAATATCTCAGTGCATGATTATCCTCAGCAGAGAGAGAACACGAAACAAGAAAGGTCCAAGCTTGAAATGGAAGCAATCCGTCGGTTACGACGATGAGGGTTCCGGTTGATCCGATCAACGGAACAGCCTGCTCGTGAAATTAACGTGTAAGTGGCTGAGCACTCCACAGATACGTGTACCCTTAACGTAGTTCTCGGGGATATTCAGCGTGACACAGAGAGTGACAAGGCCGGCCCTTTGAAATACAGGTACAACAGAAACAGGAAGTAAGAGTGAGAGAAAGTTGTGGTGAAAGAGTACAGCAGGGATCACCACCATCCCCTGCCGGAGCCTCGTGGAGTTTTAGGTGTTTTCGCTCAATAAACACTCACAACGCCCGGTCTGGGAATCGAAACCGCGATCCTATGACCGCGAGTCCGCTGCCCTAACCACTGGGTCATTGCGCCTCCACTCAAGCTTGAAATACCATCAAGCAAACTAGACAAGATTTGGCAGCCATTGCTCGAAAGAAGATAAAAAATCATGTTCTTCAAAGCCACGGTTGAAAGTGTGCTACTTTATAAGTCTGAAACTTGGACCCTGAGAAAAGCTTTGCAGGAACAACTCGACGGATGCTACACCAGCATACTCCGACACGCACTGAATATCGAAGGGCAAAAAAGGGTGACCAGTACTGGGACCTCTACAGGGACCTTCCCCGCGATAACAGAGATGGTCAGAACAAGAGACTCCCTTTTGCTGGGCACTGCTCCCGGACCAGGAACGAATGCATCAGGGATATGTTACTCTGAGAAGAGGCCGACCGGCTACGACATACGTTGACAGACTAGTGATGGACAGAGACCTGTCAGTAACCGAGTTGAAGTTGTCAAGGGAGGATAGGGACTATTGGAGGAACGTCTGTGCAGGTCGAGGAAACTCGATCTAAAAAAGATATTTAAGTTACAATCCTTTTTAACTTCTGAATTTCAATCTAACCGTGGTTCATCCCTCACTTTGGTCGATTAAGGTAATATAATGTATATATATATATACAAGTAATATAATGGGTGGGGTGACGACAACGATGGCCATGATGGATGGTGATAATTTGATGATACAAAGTTAGAAAAAGGGCTAGAGAGAGAGATTATGAATAAATCTTTATATATAAAAGTGAGGCTGTGTGCTGTCTGTCTCCTACGATTTAGATTCCTAACTACTCCCACATTTTGCGGTGCAGTTTAACCAAAAGCGGGCATCTTATAGTCGTGATTCATATCGAGCCCTTCTGGGTATTAGCGCGCGTCTACGATGAGTCTACGATTCAAAAAAAAATTTACCATCATTTTTTTCCTATTTTAATGCATTTTTTCGCTATTATATAAGGGAAGTAACTCTCTAAAAATGTCTACGATGAGTCTACGATTCAAAAAAAAATTTACCATCATTTTTTTTCCCATTTTAATGCATTTTTTCGCTATTATATAAGGGAAGTAACTCTCTAAAAATGTCTACGATGAGTCTACGATTCAAAAAAAAATTTACCATCATTTTTTTCCTATTTTAATGCATTTTTTCGCTATTATATAAGGGAAGTAACTCTCTAAAAATGTCTACGATGAGTCTACGATTCAAAAAAAAATTTACCATCATTTTTTTCCTATTTTAATGCATTTTTTCGCTATTATATAAGGGAAGTAACTCTCTAAAAATGTCTACGATGAGTCTACGATTCAAAAAAAAATTTACCATAATTTTTTTTCCATTTTTAATGCATTTTTTGCTATTTTTTTGGCAATAACTCTCTAAAAATGCTTATATAGTTATTTGCCTTACAAACCCGAGCAACGCCGGGCGATACTGCTAGTCTACTTATATAAATTTTTATAAGAAATAATTCTAAATCTGAAAGAATACATAACAATATATTTGTTACGGTTTGGCAAAGCGGAATTATGCGAAATACTTAACGGCACCAAGGAGATTGAAACTTAAAATACGAGAACCACAAATTTTGTACTATGTGATATCTTAAAATTGCATTGGTTTCATGCATGCAAGTGAGAGGCACAAGTATAGCCACATGTTTCACTTCCGGTCTACACGGATCCGGGTTCAGTCTCACCCCTCAGTTTCGTTACTATAGTCTCAGGTTAACTATACTTTGTAGAAGAAATTTAGTGGACGAAAAGAGAGCAGAAGCCCTTAGAGTATATATACTTTTGTGGGGGTGGGGGAAGGTGTATGTGTTTTTGTTTTTTTGTTTGTTTTTTTGTTTTTTCAAAGAGATCAAATTTACCTATTCCATAAACAGAGTCATACTAAAATGAATACTAGCGATGACATGATCGACTAAAAGCCCTTGAAACGAAGCTCCAGCATGGCCGCATAATTATGACTGAAACCAATAAAAAAAATTAAGGAGTACAAGTGTATTAGGGTGAATCTTTAATAACCTAATAAGTCATTTCGTAAATCTTTAATAACCTAAGAAAGGGAGATAATATATGTTTCAACTTACCTATCCTGAAATTATTAATACTGTTCGCGAACTGAAGTGATTGCAACTGACTCTCAAGTTTATTTCTACTCGTACAGATGTAAACCCCTACGACCCTTGTTAATAATATCAACTAAATGTCCTTCAAACTACATCCTACAGTCTTAAAAAGCATAATTAGATAATGTAATATCATAACATGCCCAATTCTTGAAAAAGAAAAAGAAAGGCTATGACTGAAATTCTCTACCTCTTAGTTTTGATTTATCAAGGCTGACCCGACCTAAACCACAACTAGTCTTTTTTGATCGGAGTTTAGAAGTAAAATGTTTGGTATAAATTTTCATAACTGAAAACATTTAGATAATTCTTAATCGACTCATGTTTGGAAACAGATCGTTTTTGTTAGAATTAAATATTCGGTCGGTTATCAGTAATTTTAAAATAAAATGCAGTGCAATTTGCACCGAATTTAAATGTCAAAGACAATGCTTAAAGTGGGAAAATGTGTGTATGGGTTAGTTTTAGAGAGTCAATAGACGCTGTTATAAAGCTGAAATGTGATATAAAAAGCGAAAGCAACGAGATGCCCCCATCCGCAAAAGACTATGGGAGCCGCGTAATTAACCGAATCAAATACACGAATATGCATCGTAGAATTCGCATATTATAAAAAGTAATTATTTTGATGTCAGAAGAAATGCTATAAATCTTTCATTTTTCAATGCCACAGAACAAAGCCATTGCCGAAATGAAAAAAAGAAAATTAAATAACAAAAACGAGACAAACAAGTAAGAGTTATTACGCATAATTCCAATAATTAATAAAGACTATTCAATGTATTGATATTTTTTTCTCCATTTTCGCCTCTCCTTTTCTTCGGTTTCAAAGAAAATCAATTCTATATCAATAATCGATAATGTTAGTGAGACGTTTAGAAAGAAAAAAAACTGTTGACGTAATACTTTATTTTTCGATAGACGGGAATGAGATGGATAGAGCGAGAGGTGGTATGATGGGTTGGTGTGTTTTTAGCCACGTGACAGATTCTGAACCAATGGTTGGTCCTGGTTATAATTACTACAAAAAGCAAGACTTCAGTGGAGGAGATTGTTAATCTCAATAGAAAGTAAAGAGGAGACTAAGGAGCTAATTTAATGTTGGAAATTGCTCTGATGAATTGTCTGTAATTCTACAATATTAGTCTTGAATTGAACAATGAAATATTCAGTTAATAAAGATGTAAAGGTATATAATTAGGTTGGGAGTTTGAGAGATTACAAACGAGTTTCTTGAATGAATCCTTGCTATATAAGGAATTCATAATTCCCTTAAACAAAAGTAAAGCGATGGCTATACACTGATGTTGGCAACACTAGGTCATTAATATACCAACTGAAACAACTAATGCCTGAAATTTCTGGTTACCCATATGTGCACACGTACACTCAGAGAGATACATTAACAAACACACAACACACAGCCGGATTTATAAGGGGGAGTAAAAGGTGTAATTGTTCCGGGCACCCCTGATCGCGCCCTCCTACCACGGCAGGTGGGCCTCGATATCAGGGACACTCTTGCATGAAGAAGCCTCAACTCCAATATACAACTATATATCCATATTTAGAGGCACCAGGGGAACGGTTCGTTATTTTTAAAATGTATTGGATGTTTCTTTTAGGATAAATTACCGCTATTTCTCAACGTTAGCTTATGAAAACTCTGACTAGTGAGGAAGAGCAGACTTCTTTAAAAAAACAAACTAAAAATAGCCCAACAGAAAAATACAAAAATAAACATCAACGAAGAATGAAAACTCTCCACTGAGAAAGAACCCATCTTTTATGAAAAAGCAATGACTTGTGAGGTGGAAGTAGCCCTCCATCTAAACGAATTGATATTCACAACCATTCACAAGAAAAACATTTCTAATAAAATGTTTATAGAATATGCACAAGGCATATCCAACAAATCATAGATCGTGAAGGAAACGGGATCACATTTAAATAGTGTAATTTAACAGAACAATAGTTCGAATCTTACACATACTTTATGAAGAATTATATTTCAACGACCAACGAGGCATGACCCCAACACACACACACACACACACACACACCTCATTTACCCTGTATAACAGAAGAATTCATCACTGAAGATTTTGGCATCCCCAACCCTGGATCATACCGCAGTTGTTATGAAGGAAGTAGGTACATATATATATAAACTTACTTGGAAATGGATGCGTGGCGTTCAATCAAATAATAATATAAATAATATATATATGTATGTATATATATATATATATATATAACCATATATGGGTACAGGACGTCACAAACAGCAAACAACATGAAATACGAAAGCAAATAAATTGAATATGCAAACAACGGTATGCGGTGAAGCAGTTAGCTGAACCCTAATTATAATTATGTGGATAATTTTACCTATAAAGGTTATTTAAACGTACCGATTTACTTGGTAAAATTGTTAATTAATTGATTAATTAATTAATTTAATTAATTAATTTTACCCTTCTGTTATTAGTTTAAAATTATAGTTTACTCCATGATAGAATACCGCGGTATTGCTCGTAGCATACACGTGGGTATAGAGTTTGAATAGTGTATTCACATTCGGCTCTGTAAATTTTGGAAGTGTTGGTTGGATGTCTGTTACATTATAACGCTCGATTGTGTACATATCCAGCCATAGCACTTTCAAATTTTATAAAAATTGGAAATATTATACTGAAGAGAGAAGTAAGTAAAATTTAAATTACTTTAATCTCAAAACGCGTATATAGTTAATCCTGGTCGTGTTCATTCATTGTTTTTTCTTTGCCTTCGTAAAAAAGTATGTTTTACCGTCATGGAGATTCTTATAATAGTAGAAAAGGAATTTTTAACTCCTATTTCTAATTTCGGTATGCGGTGAAGCAGTTAGCTGAACCCTAATTATATATATATATATGTGTGTGTGTGTGTGTGTGTGTGTGTGTGTGTGTGTATCCCTCGGTGTAGATACTTGTTATGGTTTTCTATAAGAATGAAGTTGTGTACCTTAATTTGCCATTTCTATATACGAAGACCAAGAAGAAATCATGCGAAACAGAAATTATTTTAATGAGTTACCTCTTGAAATCATCTGAGAAGACACATCTAGAAGTAAAGATTCTTGTATCTGCCATCTTCCGTCTCTTTCATTAAACAAATACCCAACGAACACTGAGCCGGTGAACGTGCTTTACCAGCAAACTACCCGAGGTACACTATACGATTTATTAACTAATTATAATATTAATCGAAATGTACAGTATTATGCATCCATTGCGGCGGATCTTATATATATATATATATATATACCGGAGTAAACACATAAATGTGAAACAAGGTGGAAAAAAGAGTACTCAAATACCAGTGGTAGAGTAATATACTTTATTCAAAGCAGCAGAAAATTCAACAAAACCTGTTACTCTGAGTTACCCGTTGCCGTTCATCGGACAGTTTTTGCAAAAACTGTCCGATGAACGGCAACGGGAAACTCAGAGTAACAGGTTTTGTTGAATTTTCTGCTGCTTTAAATAAAGTATATATATATATATATGTATATATATTCACGTGTGTATACATACATGTATGCATGCATACAAGCATATACATACTTATAAGCATACCTAGAAAAGAGGCCAATCCCTGGCGAGATTTCCAAATCTCAGACAA
>NC_043005.1:7638820-7673820 GCF_006345805.1 Octopus sinensis | reverse complement strand
AATATTGATTTTTGACACAAGGCCTTAAATCTAAATAAAGAGTTGATTAGGTCGGTATTTAGTCGAGTTCAAAATCACCACTGAAATATGAATTCAACTAAATACCACAATACATTTTGTTTGTCATTGTACCTGTTCTCCTAATCTACTGCCCTTAAGATAAATATTGCAAGAACAGAGCTTAGTAGTTTTTGCTGTTGCTAATGTTTATCCTCGCATCGGCCCTAATAGAGCAGGCATATGATCAAAGATTCTCTAATAGTGACTGCCTCGTCTTTTAGAGATACCAGGAACTACATTGTCCAATGTGTACTAATGAAACTATCATACAACTCAAAGACAAATTGTAAATTAATCGCACATCAAATTAACAATGTACAATAACCACATTATATAGAAATAACTACAGAGCAAACCCATGTACGGGGATCACTCATCACACTTTCCAGTAAGTTTCCACAGCAGATATATAAGAGTATCTATAAAGAAAATATATAAATAGCTCTTAGATACTCGAAACTGGAAGTCCCCAGGAATAAATGAAATTTCAAACTGTTGCTTATCTAATCTTTTAGCTAAGTCTTTTTTCTTTTTTATTTAATGAAAAATCCTTCCGAAGCACCCTGTGATTAACGGAATACATAACTTTTCTTCTTTATAAATCCGACTAGATACGTAGCCCAAAGAACAATAGGCCGCTCACTCACCTATCTACTAAATATGAATTACTTACATCCATCATAACAGAATAGATGTATAATATATCTATAGAAAATAATATGGTTTTTCTTGAATAAGAGAGCTGTAAAAGAGGTTCATATCGCTGCATAGGTTCACTTCTCATGCTTGAAAACTGTCATGATGGGAAACGAAAACTAAGCGATGCGTGGATAAACTATCGGAATACCTTGGATAGTGTACCTCTTATTTAGATTGCCCGTGTATGAAAAATATACAGAATCTTACGAGTAATTTCAAAATTTCTAGAGCACAATATGGCTATATGGAACGCAAAACTTCTGATGCACCACAGTAAACAGATAAGCAAATGAAACAGCATAAAAATTAGCGATGGTATTTTTCAAAGGGATTCTCTTTCCTCTCTTCTGTATTTGTTTCGTTCCTTTATTTATTTAGCTCAATAATGCCAAATTAGATTACATAATAGAAAGCAAGACAATCAATTACTTTTCCTATAGAGACGACCGAAAGTTATAAGCTAAAACGATAGTGAGCAAGATCTTTGCACAACCGTAAAAAGCTTTAGTTATGACAGAGATATGGAGTTTAGTTTAGAAAATGTGCAAAGTAAGACTTGAGAATGGTAGGGTTACTCTCGTACCTCCCATTGATCTTGACATACCAATCACCATCAGAAAGATTGAACAAGAAGAAACATGAAAATACTTTGGTGTCAACGGCGGTGGTAGAATGCACCTCCAAATGGAAGAAAATATTAAATAGAGTGCTCCAAAAGAATAAGTCTTATCCTTAATTCACAAAACCGGTTTAAGGCAACAAATACTCTAGTGATACCAGTTATTAAGTATAGCTTCAACATAATTTTTTGAACTAAGACATCAAAAGGTAGAATGTGAAAACCAGAAAACTCCTCACATTCTACAATATGCACCTTCTTAAAACTGACATTGAACAATTATATCTCCCTTGGAATGAAGGCAACAGAGATCTCGTTTCACTTGAAATATCTTTCAAAATAATCGCCATCGGTCTTGAAGCATATCTTGATACTATAACTGACTGAATGATAGTCCTGTTTTTAAAACAAAAATGAAATAAATAACATGAAAATAAACAAAACTAAGAAGCTAAAAAGTTTTAAACGGGCTTAGTTTAGAAAATATGAGCATCCAGAACGGAGAAACCTCACCAACCCAAGCTGCAAAAATAACCAAAAGAAAAGCAATAGAGAAAAGGCTTAGAACAAGCAAACAATGCTGGCAAGCTAAGCCCTTGCACTGCCAATACCTAGCATGCACCGATGAAGCTGATATTGACAAATTTCTCACCAATCAGTGGTTGCGAAGTGCTGGGTTAAAGGCAGAAACTGAAGGGTTAACAGCCTCAGTTCAAGACCAACCTTTATCAATCCGCAATTACCAGGCAAATATACTTAGGAACGGAACAGACTCAAAGTGTAGATTATGTCGTACCCAGGTATAAATGATCGACCCCTTTGTTTCTGGGTATTCATTAATGGCTGCTAACGAGTACAAAAGAGGCACTGGCAGATAAGACAATACATACATTGGAAAATCTGCAAGCACCATGGGAATGTCTATAAATTGGTATAAACACCTTCCCAACAAATCACTAAGACTGTGATTTTACAATTTATACCGATAGAACCGACAATGCAAATCGACTAAATATAACAGTAAGAAAAACTATATCGATAAATTTGTCTCCTAGAATATCATATCGGTTTATCTACCTCCGTTGTCTGGATGGTTTGCAGTGAATAATGCGTAAACAACAGATATCAAGAAAGCCTTTTCTTCTTAATAATAATAATATTGTGACTTCAGAATTGTGTTAAATCAGTTTCGTGTTTATTTCAGTGTAGTAATGATAATAAAATTCTAATTACATTATACTTACTTCGATCTTAATTGATCTCAGTGTAATATTGAATTTTAATTATTCATGAAAATCTGATTAGTTTTTATTTCGTTTTGTTTTTTCTCTCTCTCATCAGAAAGTCTTTTTCGTTCCAAGTTAGAAAGGTAGGGAAAGAGACAGACAGACAGAGGCAGACAAACAGTGGAGAACAGAGTATAATGAATGCAAATGCAAAAATTGTTTGCTGTTTTGAAACAGCAGAAAGACAGGAAGAAGTGGTAAAAAAAAATAGTAGGAAAGAAATTGAGCGAAAGAGTCAGATGTTGAATGGATTCAATTTTGGGTTTATTTCTATAGCTTTTAGAGCTATTATTCTTTCTCAATATTCTTTTCTCAAATTCAATTGTTCAAATTCAGTCTTTTCCATTTTTATTGGGTTTTTGTCTTTTTTTTTCCAGCCATATTTCACTTGTGTATACATGTTAGGCGAGTGAGATATCCATTTGGCTTTTTGCGGTCTTCTGGTTATTGCTTTCGCATTCCACCCTGTTCTGACACACATTTATGAACCCATTATTAATTATTATTCAGTAATGATTGAGAATCCTTTACTTTAACAAGTATTTTTTGGATAGCCTATTTGTTTATATTTTCTTGATTTTTTTTATTTTTTGTCTTTTTTGCTGGGTGGCGGGCTTTTTTATAAAGAAAAAAATGTATTCAAAGTTAACTTTTTTCGTAGTATTAATTATAACAGTCTGTGATAAAGGCACAAAGCCTGCCACTCGCGGGCAGCGGTTAGTCGATTAATTCGACTTCGGTACTTGGCTAGTACTTTATTTCATCGAGTCCGGAGGAAGGAAAGGCAAATTTGACACCAAACTATTTTAACACAGAACGTGTAGAACCTGAGCAAATACAATACACTACAAATGAGAGATCTATTTCATGTTATTTTTTAATTATAACGATAATAAACTTCCAATTACATATACGTATTTCGATCTTAATTGATCTCATCATTATAAATTAAATTTTAATTATTTATAGAAATCAGATACGTTTTTTTTATTTTTGTTTATATTTTTTTCAGAACAAATTACTTTTTATAAATCACAAAGAGAGCGGTGTAAGGAGAAATACAAAGTAGAAAGACGGAGAATTATGAGTGTAGGCAAGGATATTTTTCTTTTTCAAATTAGTAAAATGGAAAAGAATTATGAATGAATTCAACTGTTTTAATATCTACAGGTGTGTGAGAGAGAGGGGGTAGGGGAGATATAGAGATGAACTACGGACTATGCCCTCGAGATCGACATATGAACAACCATCTGTTCGAGTAATTCTAGAATTAGAGCGCGAAGTGCCAGAGTATTCTATAGACGTGTATCTTTAACATGATTCTAAAATGGAATCAGCACGACACACTGGTACAAAACTGGGCTTAAATTATAGGTGCAGGGGGTTAAAAAAAAGGGGAAGAGGAAAAAAAAATTGATCAATAGGGATCGTTATCACAGAAATGTCAATATGAAGTGTAAAGGGGAGGACAGGTGAGGTTTACCCGTGGAAAGAAAAGCCTACGGAAAAGACCACGGTAACCTCGGTCAATGGAGTCACATGTTATATTTCTTTTTTTTTTTTTGCAAATAAGCAACTCTCTGTTTTCAATTTCTGGGTTCATAGGATCATGCTCAAGGTGGCTTCGTCATTCATACGTGCCATTCTTGCTACATTCACCCATCTTTTTTTAAAACATTCGCTAGACAAAACTTGCCTCTCTACTCTCACTTTCCTTTTCAAGTGGTACTTGAAGAAGTTGATGAAGATAGATAGATAGATAGATAGATAGATAGATAGATAGATAGATAGATAGATAGATAGATAGATAGATAGATATGTTGTTCAGGGTTTGGCAACACAGCACACACACACACTCACATACACATGCTCGCGCATGCATAAGTGCGTGAGTGTGTGTGTGTGTGTGTGTGTGTGTGTTCTATGATAAATTTCGTTGTGTAATTTATATGTATAGATATTATTTATTTTCTGCTCCACTAAAGTGCCACGGCAGGAGGGAGACAGACGAAGGGGAAATAGCTTCAGAGAACTACTATTTAATATTTACATAATTTTTTTTTCAAGTAGTTTAGCGAAAGGACTGTGTCACAAGTTCAACTACTTTTAGAAACGGAAATGTTCAAAGCATTTTGTCGCCGATATTATTCCCATATCAACCAAAGTAACTGAATTATGGGAAGTAAACTTCACAGAGTTTTTCCGCATTCCTTGGCAAAAGTCATGAATATGAATTATTTTTAATATATGTGTGAAACGTTGTCACTTTTGACGATGCAGACTCACCAATGATTTAATAAAATACTAGTTGGAGAAATCTTCACCTATTAAATAATTTTTTTTTTACTTTAGCATCAAGAAACTATTAAATCAATTTATATAAAATTTTCTATCATTTTTAAAAATTCAATTATTCTTACTATACAAGTCTATATCAGAGATATAGGATGAATGTCAATGCGTTTGTTACATGGCGAACTGGCAGAAACGTTAGCACGCCGAGCGAAATGCTTAGCGGTATTTCGTCTGCGTTACGTTGTGAGTTCAAATTCCGCCGAGGTCGACTTTGCCTTTCATCCTTTCGGGGTCGATAAATTAAGTACCAGTTACGAACTGAGGTCGATGTAATCGACTTAATGCCTATGTCTGTCCTTGTTTGTCCTCTCTGTGTTTAGCCCCTTGTGGGTAGTAAAGTAATAGGTATTTCCAGCTTATTTCTTTTAAATGTCGTTTTTGACAGCATGAGTAAGATACCGTGCACATGTGTGTGTGTGTGTGTGTGAGTGTTCGCGCGCGCACGCACACACACACACACACACACACACAGAGGGTGCATGGTCCAGTGGTTTGGGTGTGGCACCAACGATCTGGAGATCATGGTTTCAACTACTAGACTGGGTTGTGCGTTGTATTCTTGAGCAAAACACCCCACCTCGCGTTGCTCTGCAATCCTTTCAGCACCTGACATGTAGTGCACCGTGCACCTGTTCCAGACAACGTCGATTTCATGCAGGGTGTGAGAAAAAGTGCAGCACATGCATTTAATCGCTATAAACAAGTCATTTGTGCAAGCCGCCCAACGAAAGTGACACTTAAACGTCGTTTTCGACGGGAGATTCCATATGTATACGCACACTGCGCAATGGCCCAGTGGTTAGGGAAGCGGACTCGCGGTCATAGGATCGCGGTTTCGATTCCCAGACCGGGCGTTGTGAGTGTTTATTGAGCGAAAACACCTAAAGCTCCACGAGACTCCGGCAGGGGATGGTGGTGATCCCTGCTGTACTCTTTCGCCACAACTTTCTCTCACTCTTACTTCCTGTTTCTGTTGTACCTGTATTTCAAGGGGCCAGCCTTGTCACTCTCTGTGTCACGCTGAATATCCCCGAGAACTACGTTAAGGGTACACGTGTCTGTGGAGTGCTCAGCCACTTACACGTTAATTTCACGAGCAGGCTGTTCCGTTGATTCGGATCAACCGGAACCCTCGTCGTCGTAACCGACGGAGTGCTTCTATACGCACACTGACACCCACACATATATATGTGTATGTTTACATATATGTATACGCATGCATGTCTATATGCAACGCCACTAAGTTCTTTTGATAACCGCAAAGCTCTTTCTGTTGTAGTTGTGGTATTTGTATAATTATTATTATTATTTTCTTCTGTTGTATATAGCCATAAGGCTTCGTGTTGTTATATATGCATAATTCTTCGTCCGTTGTATTTATATAATGTCCTGTTTGTTTCTGTCTTAGTATACATTCGCTAGCTTTTTCCTAGTAGCCTAATAACAGCACTGGCACCTCCAGGATTGAGTAGTCTCAATGATAATGGCACGAAACCACGTTGATATTTTGGTTCATTGACTGACGAGGATAACTCAGCTGTGAATATTCTGTTTTTTGGTGTCTCTGTCTATATTCCCCGTCCTGTTAAGTTTTCGTCTAGTTTCCCGTTTGTTCTGCATTCGTCTAATTTTTCTCTTTGTTGTGTTCTGTCTGTTTAATCCTATATGTATAGGTGTGTGGGGGTGTATTAAGGTTACCATTGATTTCATGTTCAGAAAATATCTTAATATCCCAACAATTTTTCAAGCCGATCATTTGGAGGAATGGTGTTCGTCTCCATTTTGGATGGAAAGACGAAAGTTCTCTGGAATTCACAATAAAGTCTCGTGAAGAAAACAAGAAATCAAGGGGCGCTACTCTTGCACGACACCAATTAAAGCACTTTACAATTAAAGCACTGGGAGACTAATGATACTGAAGTTATGAATATTCAGATTATATAGATATTGAATTTGATTCTTATATAATCCCATTAAATGAAGGATCGTTTCGCCTATTAGAAACAGACCACCAGCTAATTATCTCAATAAAAACAAATACCCGATTGGAATTTCGGGAGAAAAACTGTGCTGGATGATGAATTTGTTTGCATTATATTATATCATATTCTGGGTATGTGTAACGTTCGTATGTTTGTGCATTGAGGGAGTTCATTAGTGGGGTATGTATTTTCTATGTGCGGAGTTCGTGTGTTGTATATATTCAATATTCACGTTCAGGGAAAGAAGCTGTTCTGGTGGGATCGACGGAGTGGGTGGTGGTTGCTCTATGAAATGCTGGAGTGTAAAATATTGCTTATGTATGCAGGAAGAGAAGGTTTCATTCCTGATGTTTAGGCTGTTATCTTTATTTAGATTTTCAGTGATACAAAGCTTACATTTGGTGCCCTGTCCCCTGTATTTTCTGGTTTTAGCAATATTGGGATGGTAGTATGTGTGTTTATGTGAGTGTGTGTGTGAGAGAGAGAGGGGGAGAGAGAGAGAATTTAACAGGCTTGTAGCAGTAAAAGGACGTGAGGTCGAGAGGCTAGGATATGGATGTGTACTGCTGTGTGTGTACGTATGTGTTTGTGTGTGTGTATATGTGTATGTGTTTGTGTGTGTGTTGCGTGTGTGCTTGCGTATGGGTGTCTATGTATGTGTGTGTGTCGGTGTGAGCGAGGAGTTTTTGTACGTGCTATGATATGTAAATGTGGGTGGGGTAGTAAATATGTATGTTGTGTGTAGTAGTGTAAGTTATGTATGTGGGTGTGTGGAAAATAGAAGAATGAGAGCGGAAGGAAAGTTGGAAGCTGTTACATGAAGGAGTAGAAGTGTTAAGCCCAAATAGTATATGAGTTCGTAGGATGAAAATGTTCTGTTGCTCCTGGCGAAGTCTGGTTGTGATGGTGGCTCCATTGTGTAAGGCCAGGCCAAATACAATGAGGTGTTTGCTGGAGTAGATGGTCGAGCAGAAGTGACAGGCGACGAGGGTATATTTTTGGAGGCAGATTTCTCGTAAATGTTTTGTAAATCTGTCGGTTAAACACCGGCCACACTGTCCAACATACCAGGAGAAGTCAAGAATTATCTGCACTTTCGCCATAACATATCTTTATTATTGTCACACTGCCTTCTGAGCATGCGTGCTTATAGTTGGTACTATTGTGGTCACGTGATCGAAGTTTGAACCTGATCACGACATTTTTCTTTCTAACTTTACAGTGTAAGCATGGCCGTTCCACTAGCAATGTGCACCAAAGAAAAACAAAGAGCAGTGATCCGAAAGACGCTAATGGTGAACCGGCTCGTCGTTACCATCTCTCGAACTTGCTGAATCTTCTACTCAGTGGTGGAGGCTGGCGAGCGTCCTACTCCCTCTTCGTGCATCACCTTTGTCCGGCCACTTTTAAACTTCTCCATCCATTCATACACATTTCTACGCAGTAGTGCACTGTCCCCGTATTGTGCAAAAGGCCTCCGATGAATTTCAACACCTGACACACCTTACGACCAGAGAAATCGGATCACTGCTCATTGTTCTTCTTTGGTATACATTGCTAGTGGAGCGGCCATGCTTACACTGTAAAGCCAGAGAGGAAAACGGCGCTATAAGGCTCAAACTTCGATCATGTGACCACAAATAGTACCAACTATAAGCAGACATGCGCAGAAGGTAGTGTGACAATAATAAAGATATGTTATGGCAAAAGTGCGGATAATTTTTGACTTCTCATATGATGAACCGCAAATGATGTTAGAAGAGATACAGGTGTACCAGATGTGAATAGTGTGTTCCTTGGTTCCAGCGAGGGAGGTGGTGTTGGTGATGAACAGACAAGTGTAGACCGAGGACTGGGGCAAGGGAAGGATCCAGGATGGTTGGGAGTGGGGGAGAGGAGGGAACTACGGACCAATAGACCACGTAGGTTTCGGGTTCGGGTTTCGGGAATAGAAGCACTCCGTCGGTTACGACGGCGAGGGTTCCGGTTGATCCGAATCAACGGAACAGCCTGCTCGTGAAATTAACGTGTAAGTGGCTGAGCACTCCACAGACACGTGTACCCTTAACGCAGTTCTCGGGGATATTCAGCGTGACACAGAGAGTGACAAGGCCGGCCCTTTGAAATACAGGTACAACAGAAACAGGAAGTAAGAGTGAGAGAAAGTTGTGGTGAAAGAGTGCAGCAGGGATCACCACCATCCCCTGCCGGAGCCTCGTGGAGCTTTAGGTGCTTTCGCTCAATAAACACTCACAACGCCCGGTCTGGGAATCGAAACCGCGATCCTACGACCGCGAGTCCGCTGCCCTAACCACTGGGCCATTGCGCCTTCACATGTACATATACTGACATAGACGTGTACACATTCCTATTCGGTGTCTGCGTGTATGTGTGTTTGTGTGTGTAATTGCGCATGCGTACGTACACATATAAAATCACTCGCACGACAAGCATAAAGATAGACAGCATATACACGCTTTATTTAATACATAGCAAGCAAACTAAAAAAATATGTCCAAAACGATACGAGAAGAAAATAACGTGCTGATAATTAGCAGATCAGAGTAAATGTGATGGGAAAAGATAACAAAAGTGTCGTTGCGATCGTATCAGGCGATGGTATCACGGTAAAGTAATGAACATAACGATATGCGGATGAGGATGTGAGGATGAAGAAAACAAAACCAATGGTAAACATCGATGATAGTTCGAGGTGGATGTTGTGGTATTCAGAGGATAGAGTTCTTAGCAAATTGATTCCGTCACTACTATCAATTTTGCGTTAATAACTATGCGTTAATAACTATGCGTTAATAACTCCAGAATACTTGAAGATTTCTATATTCTTATACATAGTAAATGGGGTGAGTGGAGGCGCAATGGCCCAGTGGTTAGGGCAGCGGACTCGCGGTCGTAGGATCGCGGTTTCGATTCCCAGACCGGGCGTAGTGAGTGTTTAGTGAGCGAAAACACCTAATGCTCCACGAGGCTCCGACAGGGGATGGTGGTGATCCGTGCTGTACTCTTTCACCACAACTTTCTCTCACTCTTACTTCCTGTTTCTGTTGTACCTGTATTTCAAAGGGCCGGCCTTGTCACTCTCTGTGTCACGCTGAATATCCCCGAGAACTGCGTTAAGGGTACACGTGTCTGTGGAGTGCTCAGCCACTTACACGTTAATTTCACGAGCAGGCTGTTCCGTTGATTCGGATCAACCGGAACCCTCGTCGTCGTAACCGACGGAGTGCTTCCAAATGGGGTGGGCATAAATTCAAAATTAACCTTCAAGAATAGAAAGAAGAAAAATAAGGGGAGACAAAAATGGAATGGCAACAATAATGTATACAAAGATGTGAACCAGCAAAAGAATGGAACTTGGAAATAACTAATCGATTACCAATATCAAAAGATCAAAGTGAAACAACATGTATACAACTGACAGCAAGACAAAAAAAATCTCTGAAGACTATTAGAACTGGCCATTAATATAATTTCAAACAGTTGCAATGGAACTTTGTAAGTGACCAGGTCACAGTCGTGCAGCGAAAATATTGACACCTGGAAATATAAATGGAAATTCAATTTAACTCTTTTTTTTTGTTGTGTGTGTGTGTGTTGTGTGTGTGTGTGTGTGTGTGTGTGTGTGTGTGTTTCCATGGCTAATATGGCTCTTCCGCGATGTAATTGCTTATTTATCCATTTATCTGAAAAGGAGAAAGAATGATAGCGAAATTAAAGCGTTTCCAGATGATAGCTGGGAAAGGTGGTATGCTGAGAGCAAGAGAAATGTATTTCGGCGATTAAACTGTGGGTTTTAAGTTAATTACGGCGATAATTGTAGTGGTAGTGGTAATGGTACGTTATGCTGCGCAAGTGCAACGTGATTTAGATGAGGTGGACGAATTTAAAAGAGCAGAAATCATGGTAGTGATAGTAAAAGAAACAGAAGAAATATACAACCCTACACTGTTATTCTAATATACAACCTGACGCTGCCACTCCAACATGGTTTCTGATTAAGAAAAAAATTTCCTTTTATTTTTATGTGAAATACTCCGGGTCTGAGGAAACTGGTGATGACCGACATCGCCAAAAATCAGAGTTAGAATAAGACCTATAGCGTTAGTCTTTACATTCCTCGTAGCAAAAGAACGTTGCCTGTTTTGAACCGTGTGCAGACAATTCATCGACAGACAATTCGCCGACAGACAATTCGCCGATTGGACAATTGGCTGATTGGACAAAAAGTCGACATGCGGAAGTATCGATCATGGAGATCATCAAAACGAAACGAGTTCTGTATCCTGCCTGCATTTTGTTCAATTTTGCGTGTCGGTAGAGCAGGGCTTGGAATTTTCCAGCATTAAACTGCATGTCTGTCGGCCAACTGTCTGTTGACGAATTGTCCGTCCAACGTTTTGAACTCTTTAACACAGTAAATGATAGGATGGACCTTTTCCCAGGGAGTTTTATGACTGAGAGAATGTGTGGAACGTGAGTTTACACCAGATTTAGAGACTGGAAACCTCTATATAGAGCTTATTTGTGGTTGTAGTTGACCTGCTAGAATGAACAGTTAATTTCCTTCAAATTTCCCACCATCTTAAACAAGAAAATAAGCATTAGAAAATATAGCCCCAGATTTTCTAGATAGAAGTTCCTTTGAACAAAGGTCTGTTGGATCATAGTTGATCTGGAGCTAAGCAACAAGGGTAACAACCGTCATGGTTAATAACCGAAGTATTGAGTGGTAATTGTGCAATCGTTTTTTTCCCCTTTTATTATTATTATTATTTTTCTTGGAAATCATTATTGAATAAATACAATAATACTTAAATGGGTCATGCTTGAGTGAACTCTTTGGGATGCTATAACATTAGCATAAACCGGTAGTTGGATCAATCTATTGGGTAACCAATTGCTCGTTAAGTCATTGGTGTGAGTGACAGTTGATTGTTGATATGTGTAATGATGAGATGGGGGGAAAGGATTGAGGGAGGACTGATTCTCTGACAGGTGCATAATCAAATATTGAGTAACATCTTAGAGTACCTCCTAGTTATGTTTTTTATAATTAAGCCATTTAATAGCTGAGTGAGTTAACAAGAGAAGTTGAAAGAGTGTCTTAATAGTTTTGTGGACAAATAAACAAATAGTTTTAGAGGACATTAAAACTGAACAGTTTTATTGGTGATTGATCAAATAGAGAATTCTGCTTAACTGTTGTTTTGAAATGGTTTGGTGATTTTATTGTTTTATTGATGAGCAACTTTACTGCCGATCGATATTATTGCTAATCCATCACGTAGAAGAGATGATTACATATATATATATATATGGTGATCGCGTTTTGATACGACCGATTACTGTAAGGAACACCAACGATTGTGACAAGATAGAAGTTGGTCATAGGACAATATTTCTAAGAATTATGATGAAATTCTAATATAAGGTTCTTTTATAATATACCACAAAATATTTAACAGAAATAACATATATTCTTAATAATATGATATGATGTTTTATCTTATTTTCGGTATGTATGAATCTTACAATTCTTTAGACTATATCTACTGCCGTATTGTCGCACATTTCTTTCAGGCCTTTTATCGTATTTTACACTAGAAACAGAATAACTGTTAGGGGTATTCCTTTCTGTTGAAAGTACTAAAACTCCACTTAATTATAGATCTTAAAATATTTCTTAATGTCTTAAGTATTAATATCTTTCTTTCCATTTCATTTTTACTTTCTAAATACTGTTTTCTAAAATTGTCTCCCTGAAATTTTGCTAATATTATTGATATGAAAATAATCGAAAAGAATTTCTTTAAAAAAAGTAACAGAAAAATTATTTAAGTGAAGGCGTATGGCTCAGTGGCTACAGCGTCCAGCTCACAATCATGACGTTGTGAGTTCGATTCCCGGACCGGGCTATGTGCTGTGTTCTGGAGCAAGACACTTTATTTCACGTTGCTCCAGGTCACCCAGCTGTAGAAATGAGTTGCGACATCACTGGTGCCAAGCTGTAATCCTTTCAGCTTTATCTTTCACAACCGCCGAATTGTCAACAGATTCCACTCAATATGGTTTCTATCAAGTCTGCATTTCTTGTTGCTGTTTAGGTAAGGTCTGCTTTTTTCCACTGATCTTCAGCTGATACCATATTGCGCTGCTTTTTCTTTCAATATCCATATACGCTTCACCATTTTGTGACGTTAAGTCCCTCATGAATTTTAAAAAATGACTTGTGATTGTCATGTCTGGTCTTCAAGGGGCCTTCTATTGCACCAACATATCTTTACTTGCGTCACCCTTTTGCGGTCCTTCGATATTACCGCTGCTTCATTATCGACGGCCTCTATGTAACATATGTGGAGCTTACCCAATCTCAACAGCAGTACGAGGTGCAAATTTTCTTTAGGGGAGAAAGGGATTACCTGGAGGAATTCCCTTTAACCAGGATCGTATCTGCACTCTAAAAGCGAAGAATTGTCCTTTTTTCATCATGATGGGTAGGTTCTTTCCCCATTAGAAGCCCTCTTACCATAATAAAAGGAATCATTTCCACCAGGCCCAACACTTAGACACACCTTTACACATCTTTATATATAAAAGAGAGGTTGTGTGCTGTCTGTCTCCTACGATTTAGATTCCTAACTACTCCCACATTTTGCGGTGCAGTTTAACCAAAACCGGGTATCTTATAGTCGTGATTCATATCGAGCCCTTCTGGGTATTAGCGCGCGTCTACGATGAGTCTACGATTAAAAAAAAAATTTACCATCAATTTTTCCCATTTTTAATGCATTTTTGGCATATATAAGGGAAGTAACTCTCTAAAAATTTATCATTAAATCTCAGAACGTAAAAAGCTACAGTAACACCCTCCACCCTTTGTGGTTAGCCATATTGAGATGGCTATTATACTTTACATCTCTAGAAATGCTTATATAGTTATTTCCCTTACAAACCCGAGCAACGCCGGGCGATACTGCTAGTTCTTCTATAAAGCACTTCCCTTTGTATCACATTTCCTTTTTCTCCCTGACTCTAACTCCTTCTTCATTCCACACTCGTGCAAACATTTACGATGGACAGTTACCATTTGAGTACTGACATACAGGATAATGACTAAAAGGACAAATCTAAGGGACATAACTCAAATAACCTAAGACCTATACTCTTTACTTTTACTTGTTTCAGTCATTTGACTGCGGCCATGCTGGAGCACCACCTTTTAGTACTTATTCTATCGGTCTCTTTTTGCCGAACCGCTAAGTGACGGGGACGTAAACACACCGGCATCGGTTGTCAAGCAATGCTAGGGGGACAAACACAGACACACAAACACACACACATATACATATATATACATATATACGACAGGCTTCTTTCAGTTTCCGTCTACCAAATCCACTCACAAGGCATTGGTCGGCCCGGGGCTATAGCAGAAGACACTTGCCCAAGGTGCCACGCAGTGGGACTGAACCCGGGTCATCTATTTTCTTTTTTTTTTATGTCTTTGAGACTTGTACACCGAACGTGATATTTTCAGATCTCCAAGAATAAAAGACTTATAAAAGAATATACACTTCCATTCAGCCATGTCTGATGACTGTTAATTTACCTTAGAAGATTCTGTAATACGAAACCGTTCGGTAACATGAATCAGCTGCTATGAGACTAAATTCATAACACTGAATAAGCAATGTTGCCAACCATACGAGTGTCTGTTTTATTTGACTGATGAAAACCTAATGAACAACTATCTTTGTGTGTGTGTGTGTACACGTGCGCATATCTATTTATTTGTATGTACAAGTGTGTGTGTGTGTGTGTGTGTGTGTGTGTGTGTGTGTGTGTGTCTGTCTGTCTGTCCGTCTGTCTGTCTGTCTTTCTGTCTGTTTGTCTGTATGTATGTAGTGCCAAGAAACTCTCAAGACAGCTGAACAGTAGAAGGCTTTCAGAGAAGAAACGGATCTTTTCGGTTTGAACGGCAGTTTTTTCTAGCGGTGTCATATGAAATTGTCACCAATAATTATGACCCTAGTATCGATCTATTGCATTTCAATCTATTTTAGGGTTAGGGTTAGAGTTAGGGTTAGTTAGGGTTAGGGTTAGGGTTAGGGGGGTATCTTTTTTTTTTTCACAAATGTAAATAAACCCAATCTGTTTCTTGAACGAGGGACATATTCATACGGCACAGAATGCTTTCACCTCAATAGACGGTCATTGATTGGTTGAAAATGCAGAAATTGAAGAAAAAAACAACAACAAATATCTTACAAACTATAAAATTTTCTCAATAAATCCAAGAGAAAAAGATGTTTTATAAACACATTCTACCAGTATACGAAGTTTAAAATTTTTTAGTTACCTAGAAATTATGTTAAAAACTGCCGTTCAAACCGAAAAGATCCTCTTTGTGTGTGTGTGTGTGTGCGCGCGCGCGCTTATCTATTTATTTGTATGTACAAGTGTGTGTGTGTGTGTGTGTGTGTGTGCGCGCGCGCGTATATCTATTTATTTGTACGTACAGTGTGTGTGTGTGTGTGTGTGTGTGTGTATGCCTGTCTGTCTGTATATAGTTCCAAGAAACTCTCAAGAGAGCTGAACAGAGAAGAAACCCCACGCAAGCAAGTGTTTCGGCCCTTAACGTCTTACACTCGAAACGTGCCGTGCCGCATCAAACTCATGATTTTCTGGGTGCCCTTCTGCTTAACACTTTTTAGCCACTTGCATATCGGTGACCTGTACATTTAATCCGCCCGGACATTGCATCTTGTTGTAACTCCTCTCCGTTGACTCAGCTTTCAAAGTTAAGAGTTAAAGAAGAAATAGCGTTGGTTGTCATGGTAGCGGTGAAACGTCAATGCTAGCATAATGACTCACTCAGAGTTATTTCCCTTAGCTTTAAGACAAAAATGTCGCCTTCAATCGATACGGAAGTTGGTTTTGTTCCTCCTCGACTAGGTCCAACTAGAACAGCTGACCGCTGTGTCCTATTGCCTTTAGGGCTTTGGCTCTGTTCTTCCCATATATTGTATGTTTGTATGCATGTATTGTATACACACACACACACACACATACCATACATACATACCATACATACATACATACATACCATACATACATACATACATACATCTGATCCCGAAAGGGTTATCAATTTTCGAGATACTATCATGGCTTTGTTCTAGATGTGTGCTGATGTCATGAAAAGTTCGCCAAAGACTGTAAAGATAAGCATTTGTGGGTGTGTGAAAGCTTTAGCTATATCTTGTTCATTAGTACGGAGGATATAAAAGCTTCTCTTGACTGTGTGTAATAGACTGTTTTCTTGATATCGTTAAATTAGACTAGGATGGTGTAGTGTTTTAAGAGTGTTTCCTTACTATGTATAAAGATTTTGGATCTTTTCGGTTTGAACGGCAGTTTTTAACATAATTTCTAGGTAACTAAAAAAAATTTTAATTCGTATACTGGTAGAATGTGTTTATAAAACATCTTTTTCTCTTGGCTTTATTGAGAAAATTCTATAGTTTGTAAGATATTTGTTGTTTTTTTTTTCTTCAATTTCTGCAATTTCAACCAATCACTGACGTCTATTGAGGTGAAAGCATTCTGTGCCGTATGAAAATGTCCCTCGTTCAAGAAACAGATTGGGTTTATTTACATTTGTGAATAAAAAAAGATACCCTTTCCCCACCCCTAACCCTAACCCTAACCCTAAAAGAGATTGAAATGCAATAGGTCGATTCTAGGGTCATAATTATGGGTGACAATTTCATATGACACTGCTAGAAAAAACTGCCGTTCAAACCGAAAAGATCCAAGATTTTCATACTGTTGCTCAACAAGTCTCAAGTGTAATGTCCACAGCAGAGTGCATGAATTTTTTTTTTTGAAATCTCGTAGAAGTTATAATTGTCTGGCGGTTGAAGGCACCTAAATTTTGAGTATGAGATACCTGTATGCAATAGATTAAACTTAAGTTCATGGAAGTGAATGTGGCTACTCAGCAGTGAGCTTGTTTGTAAATTTGCACAAAAAGAATAGTTAAAGAATTTAACTGACTGATATAGCGGACTCAGTCAACATACGCTACAAGTAACTTCTAATACACTAAATAAAAGGCAACTGCAACAAGATTCACGGGGCCGAGTGTAGTTGAAGACTCTTCTGGCCGTGTCAATGTCATTCACTTCGTTTTCGTTAAAGTTCTTACAAGAACAAAAGAACTATGATGCCCAACATGAGATTTCGAGTTTCATTGATCTTATTTTATAATAAACGTAATTGTGGTTACTTACGACATGCCAATACTAAGAATGACCAATAACAATCAGAGTCTTCGAGGTTGTCTCACTTGAAATGAGGCCATACTCCCATATCTTGCCATAATTTAGAACAAAAGATAGTTAGAAAAAGAGAAAGACAGAGAGAGTCAGAGAGACAAATAGAGAGGTAGTTGAAGAAACTGCTATTTGCAGTTCATTATAGGAATATTATCTGGACTTCTGTGTTGAGATTAAGTTATCAAAATATTGGAAGGCGGCGAGCTGGCAGAATCGTTAGCACGCCGGGCGAAATGCTTTGTGGTATTTCGTCTGCCGTTACGTTCTGAGTTTAAATTCCGCCGAGGTCGACTTTGCCTTTCATCCTTTCGGGGTCGAGAAATTAAGTACTAGTTACGCACTGGAGTCGATGTAATCGACTTAATCCGTTTGTCTGTCCTTGTTTGTCCACTCCGTGTGTAGCCCCTTGTGAGCAGTGAAGAAATAGGTATTTCGTCTGCCGTTACGTTCTGAGTTCAAATTCCGCCGAGGTCGACTTTGCCTTTCATCCTTTCGGGGTCGATAAATTAAGTACTAGTTACGCACTGGGGGCGATGTAAATCGACTTAATCCGTTTGTCTGTCCTTGTTTGTCCTCTCCGTGTTTAGCCCCTTGTGGGTAGTAAAGAAATAGGTAATAAAGAAACAGATTAAGTTATCAAAATACGTCTGCATTCAATGTCTGTGTTCATGTGGAATTTTATGATTTATTGGGCTTATACTGCATTGTAGTGAAAGCAAAGTAGCAGCGAATGTGATAAGCTTATTTTGATGGGGACAGTCTTCTGAACAATCCGAATTACAGTTATCGAATTATACTTATTATGAAAAGCGTCTACAGGTTTTTTGTTTTTGTTTTTGTTTTTGTTTTCAAAAATCTCGCGTTACTAATTTTGGGGAAGCACTCCGTCGGTTACGACGACGAGGGTTCCGGTTGATCCGAATCAACGGAACAGCCTGCTCGTGAAATTAACGTGTAAGTGGCTGAGCACTCCACAGACACGTGTACCCTTAACGTAGTTCTCGGGGATATTCAGCGTGACACAGAGAGTGACAAGGCCGGCCCTTTGAAATACAGGTACAACAGAAACAGGAAGTAAGAGTGAGAGAAAGTTGTGGTGAAAGAGTACAGCAGGGATCACCACCATCCCCTGCCGGAGCCTCATGGAGCTTTTAGGTGTTTTCGCTCAATAAACACTCACAACGCCCGGTCTGGGAATCGAAACCGCGATCCTACGACCGCGAGTCCGCTGCCCTAACCACTGGGCCATTGCGCCTCCACCCCGTTACTAATAGTACTGTCAAGCAACTGTAGTAGCACGACTGTTAATTTCTAACAGCGTTACTACCACTCAAATCGTACAACTGGCCAGGGAGGTAATTCTGTCTGTAGATTGCAGAGTGCTTCCCCTTGATAACATAGCGACCGCTATCGGTTGATCATGATAGTTTTTTTTTTGTTTAGCCAGTTTTAAGGGCGGTAGAGTGACAGAGTCGATACACTGTTGGGCAATATGCATTGCGGTTTTAAATTCTCTATTTTCTGCTTTTTTCTTTAGTTCTTTTTTTTTTCCAGTCTCAAAGAAAGTTCTGTGTTCCTCCCTTTCGCAGATTCTCCAACATCGATGAGATTAACGTCGTCAACCGTCAACGCAAATAAATCGGAGATTTTAATTGAAAATCTAGATTTAAACCTTAAAATATGTCGTTATCTAAAGCCTAATCTGAAAACATCGTTTGATTGAAACTTTGATCTAATTTTAAACTCCGAACTAAACATGAACTCCTACTTGATTTAAACTATAATCCATCTCCGTCTCTAAATCGAAATCAAAATCGACATTCTTATTCAAATCCCGACTTATATTTCTTCGTCGCAACATATGAATGAGGAAGGAAGGGGTGATAGATGAATCGGAAGGAAGCGGAGATGGCTATTCTACGATGAAAAAAATCAAACAGCGTTTCAACTCTGTAAGTATATGTGAGTGTATGTAAAAGAGAGGTGTGTGAAGGTGTGTATGTGTGTGTGTGCAATGGAAGTGGGATGGTGAACATTCAACGCTGAAAAGAAAATCAAACATCGTTCCAACTCTGCGTGAGTTTAAGTGTGTATGTGGGCGTGCACAAGGGAAGTATGTGAATATTGGTATGAATCGATATTACATCTCAAAATACAACCAATAGATAGCATTGAAAAGTATATCAATTTGAATTACCATCTATATTCTATCTTTTGGACTTATTTATGTATAAAATACCACAATTAGCCGTCGTTTTTTACGGTGCGGAGCCAGCTAGTTTCTTAAATAATATTCCTTTCTACACTAGGCACAAGGCCCGAAATTCTGGTGGAATGGCGGGGGTGCAGTCGATTAGATCGACCCCAGTGCGAAAGTGGTACTTAATTTATCGATCCCGAAAGGATGAAAGGCAAAGTCGACCTCGGCGGAATTTGAACTCACAACGTAACGGCAGGCGAAATACCGGTAAGCATTTCGCCCGGTGTGCTAACGTTTCTGCCAGCTCGCCGTCTTAGTTTCTTAAATAATATTGCTGGCATAATAACGGAACATCAGATCAGCGTTATCAGTTCTGCATTAACTTTATGTAAATCATTCACGTTAAGCTATCACTGAAAACGTAACTTTCGATAAAATATGGTAGATCGTTGTTGCATACTTGTTGGGGATGAATTTTGTTTTCATATACTTCTTTATTTTCTTTGTGTTCTAAGTTCATATCTCATTAGTGTCAACTTTGCATTTCATACTTCTGCGGTAAATAAAACAATTCCTAGTTAAGGATTGGGGGGTCACAATAAGACGACTGTGCACAAAAATGTTTCATTTATCATTGCTGCTTAGCCCCGATAGATCAGATCCATGATAAAAGGCTAGGGATACGAGGTTTCTTTTGTTTGTTTTTTTTGTCATTTTTGGTCTTGTTTGTGCTTTTTTTAAAGTTGGCTTGATCTATTTCAAAGAGCTTTTCTTGCTATTTCTAACCAGTAGTTAGCTCAAGTAACTGGTGTTTTCCCTCTTAGCATGGACTTTTCGAAAATTCCCTTGTAAGTTACATCACCTTACTTTAGTGATTACACTACACTTTCATTTTACTAAAACCAAATTTGAATAAACTTGATCAATATTATCAAGTAATCCGAAATGCGAGAAAAACTGGTGGAGGTTAGTATCTGTGAATGGTTTTCAAATGAAGAGATGGAAAATTCATTTTCAGTGAGAACTGTAAACTCTAATACAGTGGTTTTCAACCGGGGTCTATATGGCCCCTGAGGATCCAAATTAGATTTTTGGAGGTCCACGTAACAAAAAAGTATATTGGGAGTTCACAATAGTATTTTAAGGACCTCTGAAAAAAATGTTGCTTTAGACATATGTATTGGTGTATTGCAAGAAACAGCTAGGTTTCTCTAACATCTTACATTGTTTCAACCTACACAAGTTTATGTATGGAAGACAAAATAAAACTTTCGAAAGAATTTTTTATAAAACTAGTTTTTAAGCATCGAATGACTAAGGGGGTCCACCAAAATAAAATAGTAATTCATAGGTAAAAATGGTTGAGAATCCCTGCTCTAACATCTCAAGCTTTTCCTTTCGTCTGAGATTGAGGAAGTGAGAAAAAGTGGTGAAGTCGGATCTTTCCGGTTTGAACGGCAGTTTTTAACATAATTTCTAGGTAACTAAAAAATTTTAAACTTCGTATACTGGTAGAATGTGTTTATAAAACATCTTTTTCTTTTGGCTTTATTGAGAAACTTCTATAGTTTGTAGGATATTTGGGGGTTTTTTCTTCAATTTCTGCAATTTCAACCAATCACTGACGTCCATTGAGGTAAACAACATTCTGTGCCGTATGAATATGTCCATCGTTTAAGAAACAGATTGGGTTTATTTACATTTGTGAAGAAAAAAGGATATCCTTTCCCCACCCCTAACCCTAACCCTAAAACAGATTGAAATGCAATAGATCGATACTAGGGTTATCATTTTGGGTGACAATTTCATATGACACCGCTAGAAAAAACTGCCGCTCAAACCGAAAAGATCCGTGAAGTTATCTAATATAGAACTGATATGATACTCTATCTTATAGAGGCATCGTAAAGTATTGGGTTGTCCGGAAAGTTTGTGCCGATTTACAGTAGCTAACCTTTCGACTTATTTTAGAACATGGTTGAGTTCATAAAATAGGATGTGACTACACCTCCATTTAGAGCACAGTTTAAGCTATCTTTTCGTGGAAGAAGGTTTATGTTCCTATATAACCTGTGTTAATTCTGTAACCTTTTAAAGTGGAAAATAAGAAAGTTCATTTTCGGCACTTTATACTTTGGGAACCAGACAAAAATTGCTGCAGCTCGGCTGGGATGTGTTACCCCACCCTCCATATTCACCAGATATTGTTCCTTCAGATTTCCACTTATTTAGGTCTCTGCAGAATAGTATTAATGGTAAAAATTTCAATTTTTTGGATGACGTAAAAAGATACCTTGATAAATTCTTGCCATGAAACCAACTCAATTCTGGGAAGAGGGTATTTTCAAGTTAAAGGAAAGATGGAGACGCATTGTGCAACAAAATGGTTCATATCTGGTTGATTAAAAATGTAATGGCAAGTATTTATTAACCTTTTCCTTTCCTTTAAAAATCGGCATGAACTTTCCGGACAACCCAATATATACTTTACACTTATAATGTTTATAGGAAGAGCAACTGGACGACGGGCAAGAATGAAATTAGATTCACTCTAACCGCACAGTGGCCAAGTATGTGACTGTTTTTAGCATAGAATGAATTGGAAAATACATTTATATGTACAATAAGTCCTTGGAACATCAATTAATATTATTAATGGTGTGTAAGGCGGCTAGCTAGCAGAATCGCTACTGTGGCGAGGAAATTCCTTGACAGCAGCATTTCGTTCATCTTTACGTTCTGAGTTCAAATTCCGCTGAAGCTGGCTTTGCTTTTCATTCTTTCGGGATCGATAAAATAAGTACCAGTTGAGTACTGGTGTCAATGCAATCGATTTACCCCCTCCCCGTAAATCGATGGCCTTATGCCAAAATTTGTAACCAATATTATTAATGATGTATAATAAGTTTCATCTATTTTCAGATACCGATTTAATACATTATATTGATAGAAATTTAAGTCATTCAACTATGTGTGACGGGGAAGAAGTGTGTGTGTGTGTGTGTGTGTGTGTGTGTGTGTGTGTGTGTGTGTGTGTGTGTGTGTGTGTGTGTGTGTGTGTGTGTGTGCGCGTATTTATACCATCATCGTTTTACGTCCGCTTTCCATGGTGGAATAAATTGGACAAGTCGTCGAGATCCGGCATACTTGAACTGAGTGGAAGCACTCCGTCGGTTATGACGACGAGGGTTCCGGTTGATCCGAATCAACGGAACAGCCTGCTCGTGAAATTAACGTGTAAGTGGCTGAGCACTCCACAGACACGTGTACCCTTAACGCAGTTCTCGGGGATATTCAGCGTGACACAGAGAGTGACAAGGCCGGCCCTTTGAAATACAGGTACAACAGAAACAGGAAGTAAGAGTGAGAGAGAGTTGTGGTGAAAGTGTACAGCAGGGATCACCACCATCCCCTGCCGGAGCCTCGTGGAGCTTTTAAGCGTTTTCACTCAATAAACACTCACAACGCCCGGTCTGGGAATCGAAACCGCGATCCGATGACCGCGAGTCCGCTGCCCTAACCACTGGGCCATTGCCTCCACCACTTGAACTGAGTAGCAAGTAAAGGGCTGGACACAAGAATGCCGAACGTAAAAGATCGAATTTCAAATTACCAAAAATCGGAATATCAAAAGCTTCAAATATTAAATACCCAGAATTCCGAAATATCAAAACTTCGAATTTTGGAATAATTCAAGGAGAAACAATAACGAAAACGTTCTTAAAAGACATTCATTTACAGTTTTAAAGTGAAGTTTATTTATGAAGTAAAATATGAAATATTTGCTTACAAAAGTTTAAAAGGATACCGTATCAAAGACATACTCTTTTACTTGTTTCAGTCATTTGACTGCGGCCATGCTGGAGCACCGCCTTTAATCGAGCAACTCGACCCCAGGACTTATACTTTGTAAGCCCAGTACTTATTCTATCGATCTCTTTTGCGGGGATGTAAACACACCACAATCGGTTGTCAAGCGATGTTGGGGGGGACAAACACAGACTCACAAACATATACACATGCATGCATGCATACATACATACATACATACATACATACATACATACATACATACATACATACATACATACATACATACATACATACATACATACATACATACATACATACATACATACATACATACATACATACATACATGCTTCTTTCACTTTCCGTCTACCAAATCCACTCACAAGGCTTTGGTTGGCCCTAGGCTATAGTAGAAGACACTTGTCCAGGGTGCCATGCACTGGGGACTGAACCCGGAACCATGTGGTTGATAAGCAAGCTACTTACCACACAGCCACACCTGCACTCAAACTGTATATTCATCAAATCACATTATTGAATATATTCCTTCTCTTCTTATAATACAAACCACAATTCGAAAACATTATTTTGTTTATAAATTTCCATTTGACACTCTTAAAGACAATTCTTCGTGTGAGCCTGATTGAAAGAAGGACGTAAGTTATATAAAACTAGCAGTATCGCCCGGCGTTGCTCGGGTTTGTAAGGGAAATAACTATATAAGCATTTTTAGAGATGTAAAGTATAATAGCCATCTCAATATGGCTAACCACAAAGGGGGGTGTTACTGTAGCATTTTACGTTCTGAGATTTAATAATAAATTTTTAGAGAGTTACTTCCCTTATATATGCCAAAAATGCATTAAAAATGGGAAAAATTGATGGTAATTTTTTTTTAAAATCGTAGAGTCATGGTAGACGCGCGCTAATACCCAGAAGGGCTCGATATGAATCACGACTATAAGATACCCGGTTTTGGTTAAACTGCACCGCAAAATGTGGGAGTAGTTAGGAATCTAAATCGTAGGAGACAGACAGCACACAACCTCACTTTTATATATAAAGATATCAATAAAATAAATATACTGCAGGACTTCTATAACTGTAAATTAAGTCCAAAATAAGGAAACACTTTTATTTATCTTAATCTTAATTTTACAGATAAATTTCAATTATTTTTGCCTTTCATAAATTAGGTACCAGTGAACCACTAACCGCCTAGTTCCCCTGCCGCCCAATTTCAGTAGAAAGGATTGTTGCAGATAATCATTATTACAGAAGTTTAAACTTATACCTTTACACAAAATCTTTTCGAAATATATTTGGTATCTATGAAAACAATTTAAATTTAGGTTGGCTGTAAAATCTACTCCGTTGTGTTTTCGTCAAATTATTTGAATGTTCGAGTTTAGTTTCTTATGAGTTGTTTCCCTTAGATCACAAGTTGAGATTTCTTTGCCGCAAGTCAACCATTAATGTACATAAAACAACAGATATATATAGATATATATACATATACATTATATTAACAAAATCAGTCCCTAAATTGCGATGTATGGATTGTAAGGAAATTTAATATCGTAATGCCTCGATATACGTGTAAATTTGTTCCCGGAGACCGCTTGTAAAGCGAAAACTCGTAAAACAGAGCAATAGTTTCCCATAGTAGCAACGTTATAAATTGAAATTCATTCCAAGAAAAATATTTTGCCTATAAAATTTATAGTACTCGTAAATAAACGGCAATAAAACAACAGTAGAATGTAAAGAATATTTTATGTAAAGTAAAAAGAATGTCAAGATCATTTTATTATTATTATTATTATATTATTATTATTATTATTATTATTATTATTATTATTATTATTATCGTTTTCTGCATCACTTCCACTCGCATTAGACTCGCACACACCATCACTTGTAGACACGATCGTCGATTCACAAGCACTCGTGGACGGACTTGTAGATTTCTTTTTTGAAAAGTCTGCATAGAAGCTTTCTTTGCTCTCTATAAATTTCTCGGTAACACACAGAAACATTTGTTACAGTAGTAGAAACTTTTGCACTTTCTTCAAAATTTGGATCTTGTGCTTGAAAATTTATTATAAAATAAAACTCGTAAACCCAGTGTCTCGTAAAGTTAGGTATGGAAGCACTCCGTCGGTTACGACGATGAGGGTCCCGGTTGATCCGAATCAACGGAACAGCTTGCTCGTGAAATTAACGTGTAAGTGGCTGAGCACTCCACAGACACGTGTACCCTTAACGTAGTTTTCGGGGATATTCAGCGTGACACAGAGAGTGACAAGGCCGGCCCTTTGAAATACAGGTACAACAGAAACGGGAAGTAAGAGTGAGAGAAAGTTGTGGTGAAAGAGTACAGCAGGGATCACCACCATCCCCTGCCGGAGCCTCGTGGAGCTTTTAGGTGTTTTCGCTCAATAAACACTCACAACGCCCGGTCTGGGAATCGAAACCGCGAGTCCGCTGCCCTAACCACTGGGCCATTGCGCCTCCACTGTTAGGTATAACTGTACACACTTTCCCTATCTGCTTTCAAATATTTATCTGCTTAGATATTCTTAATATAGACGAATTGTATCTAAACAGTAATATTTAGCTTTAAAATATTTCATTGTCCCTGCTTGGTGGATGTTGGAAATTTACAAAAAAGAGTGTTTCTATAATGTATGTGTTCTATGAACTGTTTGTTGTGTACTGCATGAATAAGTGTCTACAATTTGTACCAGTGTCATAATGAATTTTTCGTTACAGTATATTTTGTTATACCCTGTCAATTCATTCACATAGAGGCATTTCCCACATATACACACACATAAATACATATGTACATACATATGTACATGTAGTTAATCCAAACATGAACAAAGAGAAAACACAACAACTCAAGGACGTGGAACAAATATAATGTTATTAGACACTCAGGGAAGGAAAGAAAGAAGGAGGATTTAATGTTTCGAGCAGAGCTCTTTGTCAGAAATATAGAAAAAAGGAAAGGTCCAAGGAAGGGAAGACGGAGGAAAAAAATCGCCAACGATACACACGCGGTCACATATTGAAATGCATACATGCATACATACATACATACATACATACAAACATACATACATATATACGCGTGCACGCACATGGACGCGCACACACGGACACACACACATACACATGTACAGACAGTTTATTAGTACAAAAATGTCATAAAATTTCCCGTTTGATTCTTTACTTTTTAAGTATCTTCTACATCTTATACAGTTTCTCTGTTATTTCAGAATATCAGGTGACATTCAAATAAATACTTTGCAGTAGAAGCATCAACAATATTTTTCATCTTTTAAAAACTAAAGAAAGATGTTGTATAGAACAGATACAACCCACCCTACTTATATAACTCACCAACACTACACCTGATTTTTCCCCCTCCATACACACGCAAGCATGTATCTGACTCATACACTGTTTGCTTTCCAGACATTTGTACATTACTGCATATACTTTATATGCACTTTTGACAAGTTGTGGTGCACCTGAGCATTGTATACAATAATTTCATTATTATTATTTTTAACTGTAGGATTAAATAATGGTGAAATATTTGTTGTGAACTAAGATTAATAGCAAAATTTCTGTTCTTCACTGTTTGGAATGTATGCAACATGAGTTTGCACTATTATTAAACTTGGACAAATTTACAAAAGAATTTGCAACATCTGTAGAAGACCCGGCAAGACAAGTGACACCATAACCCGTGGCCTCTACCTGGGATGTAGCCAGTCCTCTTATGCATACCTTTCCTTCTTGCGACACAAAACTCTACTTGTGAAGACCTGCTGAGGCAAGTGAAATCGAAATCGATCAAAATCAATGGAAATTGTAGTTGTGATACCAGTGCCAGTGGCAAGTAAGGGAACCATCCGAATGTGGCCGTTGCCAGCGCCGCCCCAACTGGCCTCCGTGCCAGTGGCACGTAAAAAGCACCATCCGATCGTGGCCGTTTACCAGCCTCGTCTGGCACCTGTGCCGGTGGCACATAAAAAGCACCCACTACACTCACGGAGTGGTTGGCATTAGGAAGGGCATCCAGCTGTAGAAACACTGCCAGATCAGACTGGGCCTGGCGCAGCCTTCTGGCTTCCCAGACTCCAGTTGAACCGTCCAACCCATACTACCATGGAAAGTGGACGTTAAACGATGATGTAGATAACAACAACTGTAACAGTTGATGGAAATATAAATGAAGAATATTTGTTAGGAACAAACTCTAAAAACAACTGGAAAAATATTTATATACTGTGGTGAAAGAAGAAAACTTATGAAAGGAATTGTGTATCACAAAGGATTGACTTTTATTTCTTGAAGAGATTCCAAAAGAAATAGAACAATCATCACTGTGATATATGTAAAAAGTCATTCTCTCAAAAAGTTCACTTCATTACTCATAAATGTATTTATACAGGAGACAAAACATCATCATCATTGTTTAACGATTTGACTGAGGTCTGGCGAACCAGATGGCTGCACCTGACTCCAATCTGATCTGGTAGAGTTTCTACAGCTGGATGCCCTTCCTAATGCCAACCACTCCGAGAGTGTAGTGGGTGCTTTTACATGCCACTGGAATGAGGGCCAGTCAGGTGGTACTGGCAACAGCCACGCTCAAATGGTGCTTTTTATGTGCCACCTGCACAGGAGCCAGTCCAGCAACACTGGCAACGATCTCGCTTCAATGTTTTTCACGTGCCACCAGCACAAGTGCTAGTAAGGTGGTGCAGGTAGCATCATCATCATCATTGTTCGACCGTGGTCGAGACAATGGAATTTACCATGCTACGCCAGACTTCACAGTCCATCATGGCATTACGGAGGTCCTGTTGCTGGATGCCTGTATCCCTAGAGATTACATCAGGGTAGGAGAGTGTGCGCCCTCTGGTATTGCGAGTAGATGGCTTCCAGAGGAGAAGAGTAGAAATTACCTCTTTTTCAGCTCTACAACAATGTCCAGCAAACTGGACTCTCCTACCTTTCACAAGAGATGACACAGGTGGTAGTTTCCCATATATTTGCATTTTGGTTGGATGGAGCTTGAATGGTGTTTTTAACATGCCATCAGCACAGAGGTCAGCTTGTTGCTCTGGCTCCGATCTCACTTGTATGGTACTCTTAGCGCTCCACTAGCACGGATGCCAATCACTGTAATATTTGTGGTTAATCATTTTCTGAAAACGGTGTCTGAACTAAACGTAAGCACATTCATACAGGAGAGAAAGCATATCACTATGATATATGCGTGGTGCATCATTCTCTATCACAAGTCACTTAACCACTCATAAACACATTAATACAGGAGAAAAAACGTATCTCTGGAAGTGGTAATTTAACTAAACACAGGTGGATTCATATAGGACAGGCTGAAGACGCTCGACCTTTATTCTCTAGAAAAACGCTGCCGCCATGGTGATCTCATTCTCGCTCACAACATCATAAACGGAAAGTGTAACCTCGCGAAGGAGCTGTTCTTCACTCCTGCTCCAGAGCGTTGGCTGCGGGGTCATTCCGAAAAGCTCTATCTGCGACGATTTCATCTCAATCGAAGGAGAGGGGCTTTCTCCGTCCGGGTTGCAGATCCGTGGAACAAGCTGCCAGACGAGATGGTGAAGATGCCGACGACCGCTTTGTTCAAAGCCTCCCTTGACCTCAAGTGGCCTGAACTCTTTACATGAACACCACCCTGTACATAACTCCATGTCCCCCTACATGGCCTCGTTTTTTTACTTTTTGAGCCAAAAAATTAACTGACTAACTAACATGTCTTTGCAATTTATTTGGTGAGTTGTTCTCTGGAAGTAGTCGAGTGATTGTGCACAAACGGATTCATGCAGGAGAGGGACCATATTACTGTGATGTCTGTGGTGTTTAGGAAGAAAATGGACAGAAAGATAGATTCCCTTTCATCACGTGTCAGTGACGAGATGGTCAAAGAGGAAGAGTGAGAGAGAGGGAACGGTGAAGAGGAGAGGAGAAAAATAGGGAAGGGTGGGAGAGAAAACCAGAAAGGATGATGAACAAGAGAGGGAGAGAGATAGACAGAGAAGAGATAGTAGAGATAGAAGAGTGCGCATCAGGATTATTAAGATTGCTAAAATGGCTCCTATAACTGAGTGAGAATAAAAGAACATTAATATAATCATTCTAGATACCACTTGGTTTCAGGTTCAGTCCCACTGAACAGCTTATTGGCCAAGTGTCTTCTATTATAGCGCCAGGACAATTAATGCCTTGTGGGTGGATTTGATAGCTGGAAACTGAAACAAGCCTATCATATAAATTTGGAGTGGCTGTGTGGTAAGTAGCTTGCTAACCAACCACATCATTCAGGGTCCAGTCCCACTGCGTGGTATCTTGGGCAAGTGTCTTCTGCTATAGGTACTCCTATTTGATCTCTGTCGGCATTCTATTTGATCTCTCTCGGTACTCCCCTTTGATCTCTGTCGGCATTCCTCTTTGATCTCTGTCGGTACTCCCCTTTGATCTCTGTCGGCATTCCTCTTTGATCTCTGTCGGTACTGCCCTTTGATCTCTGTGAGCATTCCTCTTTGATCTCTGTCGGCATTCCTCTTTGATCTTTGACGGCATTTGTCCTTGATCTCTGTCGGTACTCCCCTTTGATCTCTGCCGGCATTCCTCTTTGATCTCTGTCGAAACTCCCCTTTGATTCTCTCGGGACTCATTTGATCTCTGTCGGTACTCCTATTTGATCTCTGTCGGCATTCCTCTTTGATCTCTGACGGCATTCCTCTTTGATCTCTGTCGGTACTCCTATTTGATCTCTGTGATCTCTCTCGGTACTCCCCTTTGATCTCTCTCGGCATTCCTCTTTGATCTCTGACGGCATTCCTCTTTGATCTCTGTCGGTACTCCTATTTGATCTCTGTGATCTCTCTCGGTACTCCCCTTTGATCTCTCTCGGCATTCCTCTTTGATCTCTGTCGGCATTCTTCTTTGATCTTTGACGGCATTTGTCTCTGATATCTGTCGGTACTCCTCTTTGATCTATGTCGGCATTCCTCTTTGATCTCTGTCGGCATTCCTATTTTATCTCTGTCGGTACTCCCCTTTGATCTCTCTCGGTACTCCCCTTTGATCTATGTCGGCATTCCTCTTTGATCTCTGTCGGCATTCCTATTTTATCTCTGTCGGTACTCCCCTTTGATCTCTATCGGCATTCCTTTTTGATCGCTGACGGCATTCCTCTTTGATCTCTGTCGGCATTCCTCTTTCATCTTTGACGGCATTTGTCCTTGATCTCTCTCGGTACTCCTCTTTGATCTCTGTCGGCATTCTTCTTTGATCTCTGTCGGTACTCCCCTTTGATCTCTGTCGGCATTCCTATTTGATCTCTGTCGGTACTCCCCTTTGATCTCTGTCGAAACTCCCCTTTGATCTCTGTCGGCATTCCTCTTTGATCTTTGATGGCATTTGTCTTTGATATCTGTCGGTACACCCTTTGATCTCTGTCGGCATTCCTCTTTGATCTCTGTCGGTACTCCTATTTGATCTCTGTCGGTACTCCCCTTTGATCTCTCTCGTGACTCCTATTTGATCTCTGTCGGTACTCCTATTTGATCTCTGTCGGCATTCCTCTTTGATCTCTGACGGCATTCATCTTTGATCTCTGTCGGTACTCCTATTTGATCTCTGTCGGCATTCTCTGTGATCTCTCTCGGTACTCCCCTTTGATCTCTGTCGGCATTCCTCTTTGATCTCGGTCGGCATTCTTCTTTGATCTTTGACGGCATTTGTCTCTGATATCTGTCGGTACTCCTCTTTGATCTATGTCGGCATTCCTCTTTGATCTCTGTCGTCATTCCTATTTTATCTCTGTCGGTACTCCCCTTTGATCTCTCTCGGTACTTCCCTTTGATCTCTATCGGCATTCCTCTTTGATCTCTGTCGGCATTCCTCTTTGATCTTTGATGGCATTTGTCTTTGATATCTGTCGGTACACCCTTTGATCTCTGTCGGCATTCCTCTTTGATCTCTGTCGGTACTCCTATTTGATCTCTGTCGGTACTCCCCTTTGATCTCTCTCGGGACTCCTATTTGATCTCTGTCAGTACTCCTATTTGATCTCTGTCGGCATTCCTCTTTGATCTCTGACGGCATTCCTCTTTGATCTCTCTCGGTACTCCCCTTTGATCTCTGCCGGCATTCCCCTTTGATCTCTGTCGGAAATCCCCTTTGATCTCTGTCGGCATTCCTCTTTGATCTCTGTCGGCATTCCTATTTGATCTTTGATGGCATTTGTCTTTGATATCTGTCGGTACACCCTTTGATCTCTGTCGGCATTCCTCTTTGATCTCTGTCGGTACTCCTATTTGATCTATGTCGGCATTCTCTGTGATCTCTCTCGGTACTCCTCTTTGATCTCTGACGGCATTCCTCTTTGATCTATATCGGTACTCCCCTTTGATCTCTGTCGGCATTCCTCTTTGATCTCTGTCGGTACTCCCCTTTGATCTCTGTCGGCATTCCTCTTTGATCTCTGTCGGTACTCCCCTTTGATCTCTGTCGGCATTCCTCTTTGATCTCTGTCGGTACTCCCCTTTGATCTCTGTCGGCATTCCTCTTTGATCTCTGTCGGTACTCCCCTTTGATCTCTTTCGGCATTTGTCCTTGATCTCTGTCGGTACTCCTCTTTGATCTCTGTCGGCATTCCTCTTTGATCTATGTCGGTACTCCCCTTTGTTCTCTGTCGGCATTCCTCTTTGATCTCTGTCGGCATTCCTCTTTGATCTTTGACGGCATTTGTCTTTGATATCTGTCGGTACTCCTCTTTGATCTCTGTCGGCACTCCCCTTTGATCTCTGTCGGAACTCCTCTTTGATCTCTGTCGGAACTCCCCTTTGTTCTGTCGGCATTCCTCTTTGATCTCTGTCGGCATTCCTCTTTGATGGCATTTGTCTTTGATATCTGTCGGTACTCCCCTTTGATCTCTGTCGCCATTCCTCTTTGATCTCTGTCGGTACTCCTATTTGATATCTGTCGGTACTCCCCTTATGGATGGAAACCGCTGTATAAAAAGTGCCGATCTCTAAGTGTGGAGGGAACCCAGAAAGACATGGGACGAGGTGGTGAGGCATGATCTTTGAATTTTGGGTCTCACAGAGCCAATGGCTGGTGACCGAGAACGTTGGCAATATAATCAGCTAGCCAAGTGGAATCGTAGTTGTGGCCGCTACTAGTGTCACATAACTTGCACCTGTGCCAGTGGAACGTAAAAAGCAATTTTTAGCGTTGGGTCTCACGGAGGCAAAATGGTAGATACTGGTGCCACGCATATATATACTCTTTACTCTTTTACTTGTTTCAGTCATTTGACTGCGGCCATGCTGGAACACCGCCTTAAATCGAGCAACTCGACCCCGGGACTTATTCTTTGTAAGCCCAGTACTTATTCTATCGGTCTCTTTTGCCGAACCGCTATGTGACGGAGACGTAAACACACCAGCATCGGCTGTAAAGCAATGTTAGGGGAACAAACACAGACACACAAACACATACATATATATATATACATATATACGACAGGCTTCTTTCAGTTTCCGTCTACCAAATCCACTCACAAGGCATTGGTCGGCCCGAGGCTATAGTAGAAGACACTTGCCCAAGATGCCATGCAGTGGGACTGAACCCGGAACCATGTTGTTGGTTAGCAAGTTACTTACCACACAGCCACTCCTGCGCCTATATATATAATCATTACAGATATAGGGTAAAGAATTACTAATTTAATAAATTAATAAATTTACCAAGTAGTTTTTGGCATGGAAAAGAACTATATTAGGTAAAAACTTATACAAAAAGTTATTTATATAATTATAACAATAATGAAGGGTTAAGCAACAAATTGCTTCACCACATACCGAAAATTTAGAAATAGCAGCCAAAAGACCGCTATTTCTTTTTCCTACAAAATATCTTTCCACAGATAGCTGTTATCTGTGGAAAGATATTTTGTAGGAAAAAGAAATAGCGGTCTTTTGGCTGCTATTTCTAAATTTTCGGTATGTGGTGAAGCAATTTGTTGCCTAACCTTCATTATTGTTTTATATATTTATATATATATATATATATATATATATATATATATATATATATATATACTTTATTTGTGTATTAAGGCCATCATTTGTTTCATGTTAAGAAAGTGGTGTTCATCTTCATTTTGCTTTAATCCAAAATGGAGATGAACACCAATTCTCTATGTGATTGGCTTGAAGAATTATTAAGATATTTTCTTGACATGAAACCAGAGTTAGCCTTAATACACAAATAAAGAATCTTTATCCATCAATGCAGTGTTGAGCACTTATTCTCATTGTTTGACATTTACATATATATTATATATATATATATATATATATATATTATATATATATATATATATATATATATATAATATATATATATATATATATATGTATACATTGTTGATAACCATTAAATTATGCGTCTCGAAACAAACCGATAGAAATCTCTAAAAAAAATCGTTATTACCGTATTGGTCCAATTTCGGGGTTAATTCACAAGAAATTTTCCCCTTTTCAGCGGCACATACGGTAATAACGTATTGGACCAATACGGTAATAACGAATTTTTTTAGAGATTTCTATCGGTTTGTTTCGAGACGCATAAATTTAATGGTTATCGACAATTTTTTTGTTTTAGCGTATCTGGCATTAGAATTTTTCTTCTGCCCTTATCTTGTAAATTATATATAAATTTTACCTTTAAAGGCATTTTTTGATATGCTGGCCATTGATAAAAAAATTTTATCCTATATCAATTATATATATATATATATAGTCAATTCAATGAACAGACAACAAACGTGAGGGCATGCACAAGAATTTTATTTGTTTGACATTTGGTGAAAGGAGTTTTTAAAGTTTCGAACATAGCACTTTGTTGGAAAGGGAAAAGTCCAAAGAGAAAGAAGGAAAATCACCAACGGCCCATGTGTGGTTACATTTCTATTCACCCCTACATACCTCTGATCTTCACCCTAGTCAATGACCACTCCTCCATCCTCCTCATACATGCTTCATATCATCTTCCTATTTCTTGTCCATACACCATAATGACAATCCTGCTCTCTGCCCCACCCTTTTTTTTTGTACTGCCACTTATCACCTACCCCTCCATGACCCACCCCTATTTCCTTCACCTTTCCCCAAACTGATTCACCATTGGCCATACCCTGAATCACCTATATCCCTGTATTTCCTACCTCTAATCACCTATTGCTCACCTCACACTCTTCCAAACTTATTTGGTCCTCTATCCCTATCCACCTCACTTATTCCTCATTCCCTTCATATTTACCTTTTTGTACATTGAGAGTATATCATGTATCTCCTCTAAAGCAAGACTCTTGCTCTTCCTCTCAATACCTGGTCATTTCCTTCAATCAAGGAGTCATGTCTTATAAGCTACCTAAATACCTCGTGTGGAGGCGCAATGGCCCAGTGGTTAGGGCAGCGGACTCGCGGTCGTAGGATCGCGGTTTCGATTCCCAGACCGGGCGTTGTGAGTGTTTATTGAGCGATA
>NC_043005.1:7531320-7633820 GCF_006345805.1 Octopus sinensis | reverse complement strand
CTTTCATCCTTTCGGGGAGGGGGGGTCGATTAAATAAGTACCAGCTACGCACTGAGGTCGATGTAATCGACTTAATCCATTTGTCTGTCCTTGTTTGTCCCCTCTATGTTTAGCCCTGTGTGAGCAATAAAGAAATAGATATTAATACTTCATAAAATTTACGTAGCCTCAATGTTGATATGCCGATATTAAAACGAAACAAGATTATCAAACAAAATTCTTTCGTTCTCAACGTGGTATGTTTACATTTCAGGGAAACGTAACGATAAAGATTTTTATAACAAAACTTCAATCAATGAAATATCTTTATATATAAAAGTAAGGTTGTGTGTCTGTCTCCTACGATTTAGATTCCTAACTACTCCCACATTTTGCGGTGCAGTTTAACCAAAACCGGGTATCTTATAGTCGTGATTCATATGGAGCCCTTCTGGGTATTAGCGCGCGTCTACGATGAGTCTACGATTTTTAAAATAATTTACCATCATTTTTTTCCATTTTAATGCATTTTTTCGCTATTATATAAGGGAAGTAACTCTCTAAAAATGTCTACGATGAGTCAACGATTTAAAAAAAATTACCATCATTTTTTTTCCATTTTTAATGCAATTTTGTGCTATTTTTTTGGCTATAACTCTCTAAAAATGCTTTATAGTTATTTCCCTTACAAACCCGAGCAACGCCGGGCGATACTGCTAGTATTACATATATTAAAATGTAGTATTTGTTTTATCATCTTCACAGTGTCTATCATACTGGTCTGTTAAAAGAATTAGTACGAAAGTGTCTCTAATAATAAATCTGTATGTACCTCTGTATTTATAGCCTTTTAGTGACATTTCATTGCTGAGTTTATTCACTTCATAAAGACTCAACTTGATGGCATCTCCGTATTGTCCTGTCGAAATCTCTTTTATTAACCATATCTAACAATAGTGTCTCGTAAGTATTTTTTTAATACATCTATCACAAGCACTTCAATGGGATTTTAATTTTTTTTTAATTCCATCGCACTTCATTGTTTTCAAAACTCAAACTTTAGAATATTTAACTATTTCAAGATTATAGGGTTACTAGCTTTGATGATGTTGTTGTTGATGGTACTACTAGCGAACAGTGGTCCCGGTGCGCGTACTCGCGTATCCGCGCTAGCTAGTCATGACTAGTCGATCTTTACTTTGTGTTTTTGTGTTATTTAATTTATTTTTAAAATTATTTACTTTGTGCTTTTGTGTTTTATTTACTTTGTATAACAAAAACTATTTATTTTGTGTTTTATTTACTTTGCTAGGTGGTCGTTGTAGGATCGACTAGTCACGACTAGCTAGCGCGACTACGCGTGTGCACGCACCGGGACCACTGTTCGCTAGTAGTACCGTTGTTGATTCCCTAATCTATTGTATAACAAGAAAACTTTAAATTATAATTTGCCCCATGGAGACAAAGTACGAAATTAATTATCGAATTAATTGGTTTTTAGTTTAGTGCCAAGGGAAACAACCGCGCCTTGGCTTTCTTCAGAGTGAAATTTAAGATTAAATCATTTTTTTACATACGTATGTATATGACACATATATAATATAAAAACATTAAAAATACAAATACAAAACCGGGAGAAAAAAGAAGAATAAAGAAACATCAATTCAACATCAAGTGCCTCAAATGGTCGCGCACGTCAAAGTTCAACTGACGCAAGCCAACACGATCGCGGCATTACCGCGGGAGATGGCGAGGCTAAGGCGTTGAAACAGCCAAGTACCCTCACGTGCATCACCTGAAATCTCAGTAGTGAAACACCAATAGCAATTATTGGATCGAGTCATAAATTGAGAGGGGGGGAGTTAATTGTAACGACGCATTTCGAACTATTGATCTTTACACCTGAAATGGAAACCACCGTTTTTAAAAGAGCCTCAACTGTCAATCACATTTTAATAGTAAATCTCACTCAGCTAAAATGGATGAACCGAAAATGCATATTCGACATATGATGTGAGAGTTTAAGAATGAAAAAAAAAACACTACAGAAACAGCTAAAAAAAATAATGCAGTGTTTATGGCCAGGGTGTCGTTACTAACCGACAGTGCGAAATTGGCTTTCAAAGCTTCGATCCGGAGACGTGTCTTTAGGAGATCAACTCGGATCAAGACGCTCATCAGATTTCGATCGAGACGCTTTAAGAGAATTTGTGGAATTCACTCCTCGTAAAAGTACTCGGGAATTAGCAGTTGACTTCACATCCCAATCCACCACTTGGAAAAAGAGCAAAAGTCAGCAAGCTGAGTGTTTGAGTTCCCAATACTCTTAATGAGAAGAATAGGGAAGATCTGTTAGAAATAGAGGAAATTAATTAGCCTTTTGTCTTTTGTTTTGAGCTGAGATAACTTCTTCGTAGTGTTTCTGCACTTCTTTTACACACATCTATGTACATGTGTGTGTAAATAGATATATGGTCATCGTTTTCAATGAAATAGTGTTATTGTTTAGGCACAGCTCAGCCTGACTGAGCACACCTGTGCTCAGAGATCTAATGTCCACCCCGTTTTTTTTTTCTTTTCTTTTTTAATGTCCCTGACCAAAATATTGAATGCTTCTTTTCCTGTTTTTAAAACACTTTGCTATTTTGTTTTTATATGTGTGAGGGGGGGGGTAAAGTGTTTAAAAATTTACATATAGAAATTCAAAATGACAAAGAACATCTCAAATAACCACTTCCAAAACCCTAGAAACCGAATTCAACTCAAGTTTTTTTTTTTTGTCACATATATATAAAAGGTACGAATTTTCTCTAAGGATTCATGGTGAATCCTTGAAAGGAACAGAAGTGCTGAATGTTTTTATCCACATCTGACTACCTCCTTTTTCTTAATATATAAAATCTGTACATCACTTCAAACAATTGTGGAGTGGTTATGTGCCTACAGCCATTTGAGTCTGGTGAGTCACCTTTGGCCTAAGCACTCTGTAGGAGCAAAACCAACAGTCATGCTGACCAGGCATAACAATCAACTCACTCCACCCCACAAAATATATAGTCATATATACTTTTACTTGTTTCAGTCATGTGACTGTAGCCATGCTGGAGCACCACCTTTAATCGAGCAAATCGATCCCAGGACTTATTCTCTGTAAGCCTAGTACTTATTCTATCAGTCTCTTTCACCGAACCACTAAGTTGCGGGGACGTAAACACACCAGCATTGGTTGTCAAGCGATGTTGCAGGGACAAACAGACACACAAATATATACACACACACACACATATATATATATACATATATATATGACGGGCTTTTTTCAGTTTCCATCTACCAAATCCACTCATAAGGCTTTGGTCAGCCCGAGGCTATAGTAGAAGACACTTGCCCAAGGTGCCACGCAGTGGGACTGAACCCAGAAACATGTAGTTCATAAACAAACCACTTACCACACAGTCACTTTTATGTCCATTAAAATTAAAATATATTCATAAGTGTTCTAATTGTCCATCCATATAGACATAACGTGAGAATTTTTTAAAAGACAGTTTACTACCAGTATTTCCTGAAAAGATAAATCTCCCAATTTGATTTGAAAGTTGACTTAGCTGGTGCAGTTTGTGCAGACAGAAGAAGAAAGAGGTACTTTCCAGAGAGCTGGGCCTGACTTACAGAAAGCTTGATCACCACAGCTCTCCATTTTAGTACCTGGTAAGGTACAACAAGGAATTTATTTCAACTTTATCTCACACTCTTAACTCTTTTGCCCTAAAGTAGTTCACTAATGTATTGGGGAACTTAGTGTAGAGCCTTTATATGCTGGGAAATACGGTCAAATTTCATTCTCCTCACAGCTACTCTAACTGCTGTATTTTGAATGAGCTGCAATCTCTTGGTATCTCTTGGTAGGCCACAGAGTAACACATTGTCAAGTCATGATGATACAAAGACATGCACTAATGTCTCAGTCACCTTCTGATTTACTATTTACTATTTTACTATTTTACTTGTTTCAATCATTTGACTGCGGCCATGCTGGAGCACCGCCTTTAATCGAGCAAATCGATCCCAGGACTTATTCTTATTTGTAAGCCCAGTACTTATTCTATCGGTCTCTTTTTGCCGAACCGCTAAGTGACGGGGACATAAACACACCAGCATCGGTTGTCAAGCAATGCTAGGGGGACAAACACAGACACACAAACACACATACGCATATATACATATACATATATACGACGGGCTTCTTTCAGTTTCCGTCTACCAAATCCACTCAGAAGGCTTTGGTTGGCCCGAGGCTACAGTAGAAGACACTTGCCCAAGGTGCCACGCAATGGGACTGAATCCGGGACCATGTGGTTGGTAAGCAAGCTACTTACCACACAGCCACTCCTGCGCTATTTTCTAATCATACTTAGATTTCTTTAAGTATGTATGCTGGTCAACTTACCGTGTTGATATACCTGTCCACTCTCATATCTTATCCCTATGTTCCTAGCTTCATCAGTGACACATGCATCAAAGTTACCCATGTGTTCAGATGACATATATTTTCTTTCTCTGATTTCCACAGCACATAGTTTATTGGATACCTACATATCTATCAGCGTTTTGATGTCCACCTTTCCATGTTTGTGTGGATAATTTTATTGATATATATATATATATATACTCTTTTACTCTTTTACTTGTTTCAATCATTTGACTGCGGCCATGCTGGAGCACCGCCTTTAATCGAGCAACTCGACCCCGGGACTTATTCTTTTGTAAGCCCAGTACTTATTCTATCGGTCTCTTTTGCCGAACCGCTAAGTAACGGGGACATAAACACACCAGCATCGGTTGTCAAGCAATGCTAGGGGGACAAACACAGACACACAAACACACATACATACATATATACGACGGGCTTCTTTCAGTTTCTGTCTACCAAATCCACTCACAAGGCTTTGGTCGGCCCGAGGCTATAGTAGAAGACACTTGCCCAAGGTACCACACAGTGGGACTGAACCCGGAACCATGTGGTTGGTAGACAAGCTACTTACCACGCAGCCACTCCTGTGCCTATATATATATTTTTACTACCCAAATATATATATTTCTTTACTACCCACAAGGACTAAACACAGAAAGGACAAACAATGACAGCCAAACGGACTGAGTCGATTATATCAACCCCAGTGCATAACTGGTACTTAATTTATCGACCCCGAAAGGATGAAAGGCAAAGTCGACCTCAGAGGAATTTGAACTCAGAACGTAACAGCAGACGAAATACGGCTACGCATTTCGCCCGGCGTGCTAACGTTTCTTATTTCTTTATTGCCCCCAAGGGGCTAAACATAGAGGGGACAAACAAGGACAGACAAAGGGACTACGTCGATTAGAACGACCCCAGTGCGTAACTGGTACTTTGTTTATCGACCCCGAAAGGATGAAAGGCAAAGTCGACCTCAGTGGAATTTGAACTCAGAACGTAACAGCAGACAAAATATGGCTACGCATTTCGCCCGGCGTGCTAACGTTTCTGCCAGCTCACCGCCTTTATTATTGAGATATATATATATATACACACACACACATACATGTATATACATGCATGCATTTTCTTTCTTTAACATCTTTCTTACACTGTCATATCTTTTCTTTTACAGTTCTGCTGAGTATTCCATTGCAAGATGAGCAGATGTAGATGCTTTCACCGAAACATTTACCACCAATCACATATGGACATATTTTTCATCTACATAGCATTCATTAACCATACCAACGTTTTTTTTAAGTAGACAGAAGCTTTTTGTATACAACAATATGTGTACCAGTAAAGGACCAGTCATTCTTATGATTATTTGAAAATATATCTACATTGTATATTTTTCATGCATGATAGCAGAGTTCTCATCGTATACAAGACAAGAAATTGAACCATAAATTATATTCTCATATTTCTCAGTTTTTAAGAATTCCTGAAGAATAAATATGGAGGATGTTAATCACTTGGATACTTCAAACACACCTGTATTTAACAATATAGATACATTTACACAAACATACAGTGATGAGAAACCTTTATGCAACGAAACATTTACTGAAGAAATAATATTACACAAAAATATTCCTGAATATAACTGTAGCGTTTGTCAGAAAACATTCTCATCAAAACATGGAGTCTCCTTGCACAAAAAAATGCATAATAGGGAAAAACTCTTCCACTGTGAAATTTGCGGCAAATATTTTGTATCCAACAGTGTCTTGACTAAACATAAAAAAATCCACTCTGGAGAAAAACCATTTCACTGTGAAGTATGCGAGAAATCCTTTATTACTAGCAGTCACTTAAAAAGACATCAACAAATTCACAGTGGGAAAAAGCCATATCATTGCGAAGTATGTGGGAAGGCATTCATTGATAATTCTCAGCTCACAATCCACAAACGTAACCACACTGGAGAGAAACCCTATGCTTGTGAAATATGTAAAAAATCTTTTATTTCTAACAGTATGTTAACAACACACAAACGAATGCACAGTGGAGAAAATCTGTTTCACTGTGAAATATGTGGAAGAACTTTTATCTCTAATTCTAAGCTTACAGTTCACATACGGAGTCACACTGGGGAAAAACCGTATCACTGTGAAATGTGCGGAAAATCTTTTGTCAATAATAGCTATTTAACAAGTCACAAACGAATCCACTCTGAAGAAAAACCGTTCCAGTGTGAGACATGTGGAAAATCTTTTATTAAGAATTCTCAACTTGTTATTCACATGCGTAGTCACACTGGAGAAAAACCTTTCCACTGTGAAATATGCGGAAAATCTTTTGTTTATTACAGTGTCTTAACAAAACACAGAAGAATACACACTGGGGAAAAGCCGTTCCACTGTGAAATATGCGGAAAATCTTTTATTAATAATTCAAATCTTGGTGTCCACATACGTAGCCACACTGGAGAGAAACCCTTCCACTGTGAACTGTGTGGAAAATCGTTTATGATAAACAGTAATTTAACAACTCACAAACGAATCCACACGGGAGAAAAACCTTTCCACTGTGAAGTATGTGGGAAAGGTTTTGCCTCTACTGGGGATTTAACAAAACACAAACGGGTCCACACGGGGGAAAAACCCTTCCCCTGTGAAATATGCGGAAAATCTTTCATCAATAACTGGAATCTTGTTCTCCACGTACGAAGTCACACTGGAGAAAAACCCTATCATTGTGAAATCTGTGGAAAATCCTTCTCTTTCCATTCTAGTCTAGTAGTTCACAAACGTAGTCACACGGGAGAAAAGCCTTTCCACTGTGAGACATGTGGAAAATCATTCATTAATAATTCAAGTCTTGTTGTTCACAAACGTACTCACACAGGAGAAAAGCCATATCATTGTGGAATATGCAAGAAATCATTCATTAATACTTCCAATCTTGTGGACCACAAACGCAGTCACACTGGAGAAAGACCCTATCATTGTGGAACATGCAAGAAGTCATTTATCACTAGTCGTCATTTAAAAAGACATGAACAACTACATTCTGAGAGGAATCCTATTAATTGAAATGTGGAATCCTTTTACTCTTTTTCTTTTTACTCTTTTTACTTGTTTCAGTCATTTGACTGCGGCCATGCTGGAGCACCGCCTTTAGTCGAGCAAATCGACCCCGGGACTTATTCTTTGTAAGCCCAGTACTTATTCTATCGGTCTCTTTTGCCGAACCGCTAAGTGACAGGGACGTAAACACACCAGCATCAGTTGTCAAGCAATGCTAGGGAAACAAACACAGACACACAAACATACTCACACACACTTATATATATATATATATACATATATACGACAGGCTTCTTTCAGTTTCCGTCTACCAAATCCACTCACAAGGCATTGGTCGGCCCAGGGCTATAGCAGAAGACACTTGCCCAAGATGCCACGCAGTGGGACTGAACCCGGAACCATGTGGTTGGTTAGCAAGCTACTTACCAAACAGCCCCACCAACAAGTACACATTTGAGAACATTGATCATGATGAAATTACATCAGAAATCATTCTCTTTGAATTTTCATTTTGCTTTATATTTGAAAGAAGTTTGTTCTCTAAGTATTTGGGAAATATTTTTTTGTGAATTGTAATCGTGTGGACTTGAAACTACATGGAGAATTATTCAGTGTGAAGTAAGGTTACACTTGTAATCCACAGTAGAATACTGATTGTAGAGAAGATTATCGTTGTGAAATATGTTGGCATTTATTTTCTGTAGTCTGTTCACTGTAATTTGTCTTAAATTACAGGGATTGTGGTATCATTGTTATGCCAATATTTCATTTTTACCTGCTGATTAAAATTACCTAAGGTAGTTACCACTTCAATGTTAAAGGGTAGTTACTCAGTTTCTTTTTCAAATTTCATGGTGATTATACTAAATAATGAAATGAATACTAATTTACAGAATAAATTGTTTATTAAATTAAATAAAAATGAATTTCTCATTTGTACATTTTCAATAAATATATTTTATCAATAACAAAATTATTGTTTAACCATTCATTCATCGTCAGATGTTATCAACAACAGCAAAATTATGTTCCTAATATTACCTGTAATATGATGGTTAACACTTAGTTCGTGTATAGTAACCAAGGGAGCCAACTTCAATAAGATCAGAATTATCTTTTTTTGAGAGGATGGATAAACCTAGAGTGGTGGAAACACTGCCAAATATATTTATAGTTGATTTCGTATTGAAGAATCAGACGATATAATATTAAATAACTTTCATCAGGGAAAAGTAATTTCTGTTCTCATTCTTGGGAAATCCAGCTACATTAGTTTTAAATGGCAATCATTAATATTAGACCCATTAACTGATGTACAAGAAATAATATATCAGGCTAAGTAAAAAGTAAGCAACATTTCAAAACATGAAATTTGTCACAATATATTTCAACAATGCAGAAATATTATTCATCAAAGTATGTACTGTTACAATCAACGCATTTTTGTCAACGAGATATAAGTTTGTTTATTCTGGTAACATTAAAAATCTGGTGTTCTGGAGTTGATGAACTCGTTGAAGACACTGTCAGCATTGGTTTGATTTTTGAACTCTTTCTCTCACAGGAAACCATCAAGGTGCTTGAAAAAGTGGTAGGAGAAAGGTCTGGGGAAGAACTTCATAGCCAAGTTCCCACAACTTCTGGAACATCGTTAGTGAAACATGTGGTCAAGCATTGTCATGAAGAATGAGTGACCCTCTTCTGTTGACCAGTCTGGGATGAAGTTGCAGTCTTTCCTTCATTTTGGCAATTTTATGGCAATATGTTTCTGCAGTAATGAATTTTCTGGGTTTTAAGAAGTTATAGTGGATGAGTCCAGCAGTACACCACCAAACAGTCATCATAACCTTCTTTATGAAAAACCAAGGTTTAGGAAAGGTTTTCGGTACTTCATTTTGGTCCAACCTCTTAACGAGAATGTTTTGTTTTTTTTTATTATTGTACAGTATCACAAGTTACAATATGGTCAAGAAATGGATGTCTGATTACAGAGAAGAAGCAATGAACAAATTTCATATCTGCGCATTTTTTGATTTTCATTCAAATTGTGCTGTGCCCATTTGTTGATCTGTTTTGATTTTCCGATTGCAGGTAGTTTTCTGGCTACCTTGAAGTTCTTTTGCCCGATCTTGAGTGGTTTTACATAGATCTTTCTCAATGACAGTCTTTAATTGACCATCATCAATGACAGATGGACATCCACTATGCTTACGATCTTCAAGGCCCAGGTCTCCACTGCAAAATCGTTTAAACCATTTATGAGCTGACCACTCACTAGTCATTTCCTCACCAAACATTTTGCTGATATCGTGGGCAGTTTCAGAAGCTCTACATCCTTTTTTTTGAAGTTGAATAGCAAAACTGTTCAAATATCGCACTTTGACCGTTCCATTTCAGATGATTATAACAACAATTTCTTTATTGCCCACAGGGGGCTAAACATAGAGGGACAGTACAAAGATGGACAAAAACACAAAAGTGGGGAGAAAAATAAAGCAAATGAGAAGGATGGTGTAAAAAATGAATGGATGAAATGGAGGCCACTCGGACCCCATAATCCAAGTGACCTCATTGAAACTTTTTAAAAACAATTGACGACTTAATAATTACTTCATATGTCCATGATAAATTCCCTTAGAAGTTCATGATAGCTTATCATTGACTGCATCCCCTTGGTATCAATTTCCTTTTGTGAGATAATAATATTTCTCCTGTAATCCTCACTTAATCTTTGCAAGTTCTTTCTGTTCATTAATACACATTTAACTTGCGAGGGCACTCCCTCACACTCTTCAATACTCTCTTTTACTCTTTTACTTGTTTCAGTTACCTTTAGTCGAGCAAATCGACCCCGGGACTTATTCTTTGTAAGCCCAGGCTTCTTTCAGTTTCCGTCTACCAAATCCACTCACAAGGCATTGGTCGGCCCAAGGCTATAGCAGAAGACACTTGCCCAAGATGCCACGCAGTGGGACTTAACCAGGAACCATGTGGTTGGTAAGCAAGCTACTTACCACACAGCCACTCCTTGACACATCCAGATTGTTTATTTGCTGGAAATACCAGTGTCAGGGTGGACTTGTTTCATTACTTTGTAGATGTAGATGGAATAACTTTCCTTCCTCTTCTTCTTGTCTCCTGTGGGACATGAATCTTTAGCCTTGGAAGCCTTCTTGGCTCCTTTCAAAGCAGTAGCTGGTGGCATAACCATCTACTCTATTTATAGCTGTCAAGTAGACTCAGCAGATCAACATTTTGCAAATCTGCGCCATTCATATTCATTGGTGGAATTTGACAATTAACAGTCACGTAACAAAAACCCACTTACTTTTACTTGCTTAGTATAAATGTCGGTTGCTGGAGCCTTCTACAGGGTATTTAACCCTTTAGTGTTTAAACCAGCAACATCCAGCCCAAATATTCTACATGTTTTATATTTGAACTAGCCATATCTAGCCTCTCACACCTAACCTACATTGACATTCTAAAAATAAATATTCACATCATTGAAACCTCAGAGCTATGAGATAATGCATGATTAATTCAAAACAATTTGAGTAAAAAAGTATTACATTTAACAGAGTAATCTGAACATTAAAGGGTTAAAGGCAAACAGCTCTATTAGTGATTCAGTTACTGGGGTTTTTTTCCTTGTATCGTCATTATCTGTGTTTGGGCCCTAGTGGCAAATAAAGAAAAAGATTTCTATTTTTTTTTAAATTCCTATCGAACTTTAAAAATGTCTGGACATGGTAAAGGAGGTAAGGTGAAGGGAAAGAGCAAGACCTGCTCATCCCGTGCTGACTTCAGTTCCCTTTTAGCTGTATCCACCGTCTTTTCCGCAAGGGAAACTATGCCCAACGTGTTGATGCCGGAGCCCCAGTCTACTTAGCCGCTGTAATGGAATATTTGGCTGCCGAGGTGTTGGAATTGGCTGGAAATGCTACAAGAGAGAATAAGAAATTGAGAATTATTCCCCGTCATTTGCAATTAGCTATCAGCAATGACGAAGAATTAAACAGACTTTTGTCTGGAGTAACCATTGTTCAAGGTAGTGTTCTTCCCACCATTCAAAGCTGTTCTTCTTCCCAAGAAGACTCAGAAACCTTCGAAGCAAATATATTTCTTGGGTGGCATTTTGCTGTATCCGTATCAACGGTCCTTTTCAGGGCTTCTCACACTTTACATTTTTGTTTTCTCTTTCTCTTTCATTCGCAGCGATTTTAATTTCATCTACTAGAGATTTTTCGGTGGATTTCTGCTTTACGCACAGAATATAACCCCTTGACTTGTTTCTTTGGAATTTTCTGACTATGCAGAAACCAAAAGAAAATGTGATTTTAAGGGATATTTAGCTGACCATTTTAGTAAAACTTATAGCTTGTCAACAATACATGATAAACCACAAAGAAAATTTTATATATGTATGTATGTGTGTATATGTTTGAGTCTGTTTGTCACCCAACATCGCTTGACAACCGATGCTGGTGTGTTTACATCCCCGTAACTTAGCAGTTCGGCAAAAGAGACCGATAGAATAAGTACTAGGCTTACGAAGAATAAGTCCTAGGCGGTGCTCTAGCATGGCCACAGTCAAATGACTGAAACAAGTAAAAGAGATCAGAAAATAAATTGTTATAATATAATAATAATGAAATTATTGTATACAGTGCTCAGGTGCACCACAACTTGTCAAAAGTGCGTATAAAGCGCATACAGTAATGTACAAATGTGTATGGAGGGAAGAAAATCAGGTGTAGTGTTGGCGAATCTCGGAAAACATTGAAGTTTCGAAGGATGCAGTGCTCCGACAACTAACAACTGATGCCAGCAGTTTGTTCCATGCTTCAACAACTCTTAGCGTATGTTTTACATAGCTTTTGTAAATAACGGGATAAATCCCACCAGTGACCCCAGATTCTCCAAGATTTTAAAATTAAAAACAGAAACGATGAAGGAGAGGGTGAAAAATCAAATTTTCATAACTTTAATAGCATTAAGATGTTCATGGGTAGAAAAACATCAATACATGTCAGAGTAAGAAAGAAAAGAGGAAGGGTACTAGGTGATCGTGATGTGCTCGAAACAACAGCTAAATCTCCCTTAAATCACACCCTTTCGTCTGAAATTTTATTTAATTAATTTTTTTTTTTTTTTTTTTACCGAAAAGGCTTTTGTCTGAAATTTTATTTAATTAATTTTTTTTTTTTTTACCGAAAAGGCTTCCATAGTTTTTAAGTATGTAGTGAAAAAAAAAGAAAAAGGGTCAAAATCAGTCTGCAGGTGGGGTGAAAAATTTTCAAAAAGATTTTTTTTTTTCATAAAAAATACTAAACCCCCCATCCCCCATCATTTCCAAAGGTATAGTTGGGGGAAAAATTGGGGAAATCCCGGTCAAAACGAAGAAAATGCGGGTGTGTCCTCATCCGAAACTCAACCGCAAGGTCCAAATATTTAAATTTGAACTCTATCTGAAGTTCAAGAGTTATTTCCCTTAGACTGGAGAAAATGACAAAAATATTGAGCTATGAAAGAGTAAAATTCGAGAAAACCATTAACGATTTGCGTCAGCAATAAGGAAAATATTAGTTTCAAAATTTGGGAGAGGAAGTAAGTTGATTACATCAACTGATACTTACTTTGGGATAACTACAGATGTACCCACCCGACTTTGTTGCCTCATAACTTCCAGAAAAATGGATACTTTTTAACGAAATTTTTAACAAGTACTGCTTAGATGCTGTAAATTCAGAGTATATAGGGATTTGTTGCTAAGAAATTTTCCGAGGGTTTCGGGAGAGGAGTTTCGGAAAATTCACATGACCCGACTTTTTTTCCCCCTCATAGCTTTCAGGAAAATGGGTATCTTTTAATGAAACCTTTCAAACGGCATAGGTTACGATTATAAAGAAATCTGTAGGGGAAGAGTTTTCCGAGGGAGTCAGGAGGAGTTTCGGATCAGGAATACCACATAAGTTGGATTTTCTCAGTTTTGGCTGGGATTTTTTTTTTTCGAAATGATGGAGGGAGAAGGGACATCTTTTGTATGAAAAGTTGGGGGGGGGGGGGCTACTACCCACTCCGGACCGATATTGCCCAATTTTTTTTTCCAGTTAAAAACCTTGGGAGGGGCCTTTCCGGCAAAAAAAAAAAAAGATTGTAAATATTTTCAGAGGAAAGGGAGTTAAAGAAGAATTTGGCTGTTGCTTCTAGCACATCCCAAGACCACCCTCCCCGTTTCTTTCTCACTCTCGCGTGTATTGATGGGAGAATATTAGATTTATAAACCCTAAAATTCACTCCACGGGCATATGGCGTAGTGGTTAAGAGCGTGGGCTACTAACCAAGATTCCGAGTTCGATTCCAGGCAGTGACCTGCATAATAATAATATCGAAAAATAGGAATGAGAACCCAGGACAAATATCCGTCAAATGTAAATAATGATAAACACAAGTACACTGCTTTTAGCAGATCTCGACCACCTTCCGTGTTTGTTTAATATTTTTCTCCCTATAAACACATGAGTAACCGAAAAAGGCTGAACAAAAAAAGTCATGTATCATGTTAAGGAATTCATAAATATGGATATTTGGGGGGGGGGATCTTTTCACTTTGACCGGTAGATGAAAAGATCCTTTTTTTTTTTTTTTTTTTTGTTATATAAAGGTTTCTGCCATCGTTTTTAAACGTGTAGTGACCACAAAATCCGTCAGAAGAGGCGGAAATCATTGAGCGTAATGCCAACAAAATTAGTCGAGGAGGTAGTGGGGTGAAAAAAATCCCCGTAAAAACTGAGAAATTCGAAAAATCGGTCAGGGAGTTAAAAATTTTCGCAATTTCATTTTTTTGCTAAAACGATCGTCCAGACCGTTCCCAAGGGCATCGCGAAAAAATATCTGAAAAATCCCCGTCGAAACGGAGAGATTCCAACTGCTGGTGCTGACTGACTTCCATGTCCGCCGATATTCTTCTTTTTACTCGATTTTGTGGGTACTACACACTTAATAAACGAGAAACCTTTAAGTTAAAAAAAAATGTTCCATGTTCGTAAATTTCTTTCAACATGGCATTTTTAAAAAACCTTTTTTTCATTACTCTGTTTATGTGTGGAAAAATATTAAACAAGAAAGGAACTAGAAGAGATAAGACAACAGATAAATCGCCGTTAATTTTTTCCATAGTATTAGAAAAAATTCCATGCTTCATGGTGAGAGAAGCAAATTCATACAAATGGTGTTTGAATATGGTTTTATGGAAAAGTTAAGGGCGATTTAGCACATCTCACGATCATATAATACCTTGTTCCTTAAATAGTTCTCTCTCCATAAACACATTCGAATAATGGAAAAATGTTTAACAAAAAGAATAAAAATTCCGTTTATAATGTTAAGAAATTCATAGATATGGAGTTGAATTTTAACGAAGAGGTTTCTCCCCATTCGTTTTTAAGCGCCCCCAAAATCGGTCCGGGAGGGGATGGGAGTAAAAATTTATTTTTATACTTGGGTTACATAGACAGTTATCAGAATTGTTAATGCAAACATTTGATTTGGAGAAATGAGTATTCCAGATAATAAAAACTGACTAAAAAGTCTTCCTAATCAATTTTAATTCTGAAGCCTGCACGAGGATAAAGCGGAGTAAATCTGGCTGTTGCTACATTGCGCCTAGACATTGCAAATTTGAAATAAACGGTAAAAATGGTAGCCTATATACATTTAATCTTCCAATAATTAGGCATCTGCAGTCAACAAGTACTAAGTTAGCATAGTTGTCACTTGACATTTTCTGCCAATGAAATCGCAAGGCGCCAAACTCAAATTTAAATACATTTTTGCCTCCCCAATATGCGTTTTTTTTTTCTTTTAATTAAGTGACAAGAAAATATCCAGTGTTTTATAACATTCTTACTACTTTATGAAAAATTGGTTCTTTAACTATTCTCTTCCCGCCTGGTTATAATAATAATTAGCTGCAGCAAAGAACCGTCAGTACGTCGGACCGAGTTTAAATTCCGCCGAGGTCATCCTTTAGCACTGGGGGTGGGGTCGAAGTAATTCACGAGCCTATTCCCCACAAAAGGCTTCGTGCCTGTGGTAGAAAGCAAAAAATATATATATTCGGCGAAATTCTACTTTAAGCACCCAATACAACTCGTGATAACTTTTACAGCTTTCAGAAATTTTTGCGAATGGAATTCATTCGATTGCGCAATAACACAAAAAGTTTTGGCGTGATTTAAGGGCTGTATTATTTCTTTAGCCCTTATCTTTCTTCCTGACAGGGAAACAAGTATCTTAGATTCATTGCATTTCCAATTGGGGTGTTACGGGACAAAACGTCGTATAATTATTCCAATAAACTCTTTCCACCAAGTTCACACACAACTTTCATTTAAATCAGCTTCTGAGAAGCCGTGGAATAAAATCTCGCAAAAATATTTTTGTTTGGGTTTTTGCGCAGTTGTATGAATTCCCGTGTGTACACTACATTGGCAAAAATTTCTGAAAATTACAGATTCGCCTATATTTAGAAATCATTACCTTATTCATTAATATTTACTTTTACAGCGTAAGTTACTACTGCAGCTCATATTTTTCGCTGGGCGAAATGCTTAGCAGTATTTCGTCTATTTTTACATTCCGAGTTCAAATTCTGCCGAGGTCGACTTTGCTTTTCATTGTTTCGGGGTCGATGAATTAAGTACCAAGTTGCGTACTGAGGTCGATCTAATAGACTGACCTCCTCCCCAAAAGTTTCGGGCCTTGTGTCTAGAGTAGAGAATATTTGGCGGAGGTCAAGAATACGTACCACCCGTTTTCGACATAACACAAACCCTAAACACCGAGTGTACGTATTCTTTACGTTCGCCTGAAAAGATTTCATGCTCAAAACAATTCGGTCAAATGGTGTGCCTTTTCCGAAACTTCACTGGGTGTCTACGACAGTGTTTCTAGTAAAAAGGGAAAAGCAAGGAATGAGTGAAGATAGAAAAGTGGGCGGACGAATTCATGTTCAAGAGAGTTTCTAACTTGGAAAGAAATATATAAATACAAGAAAGAAAGAAAAATTGTGGCTGATTTGACGAAATTCTGGTTTAAAAGTACACATCAATACGTCAAACTGATAAATAAGGAGGGTGTGAGAGATGGTCGAGACGTGTGCTTAAAAATAACAGCTACATAGCCTTTAAATCACGGGTAGTTTACATAATCGTATGAATTGTCGTGCGTAGAACACATTCGCAAAAATTTTCTTTAAATATTTTTTTTTAAATGTAAAGTTATGAGAGGCTATATGATGTACTTGACCAGAATTCCACCGCTGGCTTTTGTTAGTTTGAAAACTGTTTTCTACTTTCCTCCTGACAACTAAAGGCATGACAGTGCCAAATTTTTTTTTTTTTTAAGACGGTTGAAACGCCTCATTCCTGGGATGAAAAGTTATTCCTTGAAATTTGAATAAGAATTGCGCATAACTGAACCGTTAGATACTGGAGGAAAATATGAATTGGACCGTCATCTCGGGAAATCCTCGTATTTGTAGTCATAAAAAGTAACTGAATTTCTATACAGTCGATCACCAGCCACAAAATCGTAGTGAAGTCTAACGCCCTTCCATCTAACAATATCCGAGGACAAATAAGGGCCGCAGCGTAAGCAAAAGGTCATGTTCAAATTTAAGCAAATCATTAACCAAAACATTTTTAGACAAAGATACTGTCACTTCAAGAAGTCCAATTGCTGAAAAGTAAAAATTTCGTGAAACAAAAGGCATTTTTTTTAATCTACGAAAAATGAAACCATTTACGTAAGTGAAGACAACTTTTTTTTAAACTATCAAAGCGAAAAAAAAAAGATTAAACTTGAAATAAGTCTATCGCATTCATCAACAATCAGGAGAAAACTAAACGTAAACTGTGGTGGCCCTTATAAGGGCCGTTTGTTGAAAAACCAAGGTAATTAACCTATTTAGCTGCTTTGTGGGCCTTCTTAGGGAGAAGGACAGCCTGGATGTTAGGAAGAACACCACCCTGGGCGATGGTTACTCCAGACAGCAGTTTGTTCAATTCTTCATCGTTACGGATTGCTAACTGCAAGTGACGGGGAATAATTCTACTTTTCTTGTTGTCTCTGGCAGCATTTCCAGCCAATTCCAACACCTCAGCACCTAAATATTCCATTACAGCAGCAAGGTAGACCGGGGCCCCTGCACCGACACGTTCGGAATAGTTTCCTTTGCGTAGAAGACGGTGAATACGGCCGACGGGGAACTGAAGTCCGGCACGAGAAGATCGAGTCTTGCTCTTGGCCTTGGCTTTGCCTCCTTTACCACGTCCAGACATTGTTGAGTTGATTACAGTTACGTAGCAGACAGCTAAAATGTTTTCTTTGTTCTTATCAGTTTAAATAAGCTACAGGTCTCCGCAGTCAGTAAGCTAATTAGGCGGAGTTAGAGTTTGTCACCTGACTGTCATCCGCCAATGAACTCATAAGGCGCTAAATTCAAATAAAAGATCGCCGAGCCAGTGCAGACAATTTTACCTAAAAAAAGAAAAAAAGCCTACTAAAATGCAATTTGTGATCAACTATAGTCGGTATTAATTACGTATCCTTAAAGAAAACTTCGCCTTTCATAAAATAGAATTTCATGTGAAAGAAAAGAAAATACTAGTCAATTTAATCGATGGCAAAACAGACTGTTAGAATAATCAATAATAATGGTAAAACGCAGGGAAAAAAAAACCCTTGCGGTACTTGTTACGTCTCGAATTCAATAGAGTTTTTTGAGGAGATAAAATTGTTACGTTTTTACATACATTCAATTAAAACGAACAACAGTTAGTCACTATAGCGACCTTCCTATTTCATATGTACTTAAACCCAAAACATCACCGAATTTTTATAAGCATAATCACTCGCTGGCGAATATTGTAGCTTTCGCTATTGTTTTATGAGCAGACTTAAGGCACCTTCACGGCTTTCCCAACTGGAGGAACATCGAGGATGTTGTAACGAGAAGAAGAGGGCTTCACTAACAGCTAGTTGGTATTCGTTTTCAGCTAATAGATTAGTTATACGGAATGAAAACCCTTACTAAAGTACCCAACTGATTGAAGAATCGAACGCTCCGTCCTCCCATACATATTTGGGGCTCTAAGTACAACTCCAGAATAGATAACAAAAGCAAATCAATATGGGAACATACAAATATAGCCTCGGGTTTGCTGAATAAGCGAAACGAATATGTAAACGGTTGGAAGTCAGATTTTTGTTATTGTTGAGCAGCTTTAATTTGGGATGGGCGGGTCATAACCACAGATGTATTCATGTCCACCCCTGATTTGGTTTCCTTCTAACTTCCTGAAAAATGGTTTATTGTAATAAAATTTTCAGACATTTCAGATTGTAGATTATATTAGAATTTCATGTGAAAGAAAAATAGAAGTATAAATCATTACGAAAATGTAACAAAAACGCCTTTGAAAAATCCGAAGACCCAAAGGATAGCAGGGTAGATAAACTGGTAAATAAAGAGATCCTCCCTCACCCGTTAACGAAAAAAAAAAAAAAACCAGCCTGCTGGGTGTTAACAACTGTAGAAAATGAATGTGAAAAAAAAATTGCGCAAACGAACCTGATGGGAGGGGACTTTTGGAAAATTCACAAGATCCGATTTTTCCCTCATAACTTGCAGGAAAATGGATATATATTGATTTATTTAATATGAAATCCCACGATTTTGGCTATGGAGAACCCGATTCTGAAAAAAATTGTAAAATTTCGATTTAAAAAAGAGAAATACCTCTCCTCCTCTCAATTCTACCGCCTTGGCCTTCAAGTAGGCTATCCACATACTAGAAGTAACAGCCAAATCTCACAAAACTGCGATAACATAATGAAAGAAATACGTAATCAACCTACTAACCTTTCTGCAAAGATTTCTTTCAGAGTAATTTCCTGCAGTAATATGACAGAGTAATTCATGCGAAATTAAAATCTTCATTTTTAAACATTATTTACATTTGACGGATATTTGTCCTTGTCGTGTTTGTTGTTATGAGGGAAATTCCTAAGGTATTTTTCGATATTACTATTAGTAGTAGTATTCAGGTCACTGCTTGGAATCGAACTCGGAATCTTGCGGTTAGTAACCCGCGCTCGATTCCAAGCAGTGACCTGAACAACAACAACGTCGTCGTCGGAAAAATATCTTAGGAATGAGAACCCAGGTTCGAAATTCCAAGACACCTGTATATCAGCCGAAACGTTGTGTTAACAACAAGCAAGATGAGGACAAATATCCGTCAAATGTAAATGATGTAAATAATTCTTCATCTTTTAGATATAGGTTCTTTTTTTTTTTTTTTGAAAGTTACATAACATCTATTTGTTCATTTTGCCCAAAACTTTGTAGCTCTAGGTTTATTTGGTTATTTTTAAAAACTGTTCCCACAGGAGTTATACTGAATAATCTAGCTCTAGTTTCTTAGTTTAATATTTTAAATTAATATATTTCAGTTTTAAATGAGGATCATTATATTAATTTCTTATGCTATTTCAAATACTTAGGGCAATTCCTTGATTGCCAAACAAGTGACTTTTTGTAATCTTTTATTATTAGCGATATAAAAATATTCGATGTAAATTAGATTAATAAATACATTTATTATTTACTTCCCTCAAAAATTTACAATCACTTAGGTGTAAAAATTATATTCCAGGTGATCCTCATTTTGTCCGATATTGAAAAATGTGCAAAACTGCATCAACTGCAAGGACCTCAGCAAATACAAAGGATTTTATATTCAACAAGTAATTATAATTTTTTTACTCACTTAAGCCCTTCACTCCTGTGGAGCACGGGCCATAGATAATTCTTCTTTACTGTACTTGACCCAGGGCTGACTTTACTGCCCCTCTCTTGTTGGATCCTTACTTTTTTCAGCTCTGCCATCCCTGAGGGAAGGTCCAATTCTCCTAGATATTGTTGAATTTGAATTAGCAAAAAAGACAAATTTCTGGTTTAAGCAAACCACATAACTTTTTTATTCTTTGGAATTTTCTGAAAATTTTTTCGAATGTGTTCTACACGTAGGAATTCATAAGATTATGAAAAAATTAGTGATGTAAGAGCAATTTAGCTGCTATTTTTAGCACATCTCACGACCACCTGATATTTTCCTCGTTTCTTTGGTACTGATGTGTAGCGATGTTTTTCAATATTTTTCTCTTCGTAAATACATTTACTGGAATGATAATGTACCCAAGCGGGGTCCATTACTGGGCTGAAGCAAAAATTCGGACTGTCCGGATTTTAAACACCGAGTAAAATAAAATTTGAAAAAAAGAGATGAGATTTTAGGATTTGGGGATGAGGGTGTAAAATAATTCCGCCAAAATGAATTCTTTCGCATGCTTCTTTTAAACCACTGTAGATAAATCCCAGTTATGATTTTTTTTCGGGATCTACAGTATTTTAAAATTATAAACAGAAACGAGGGACAAGTAGGGTTGAAATAAATGGTTTTCAAATTTGTTTTAATAGCATGGTTACGGGGGAAAAAAATATTGGAAAAACAATACATCTGAACGTTACAAACGAGGAGGCGAAACGGCTTCTTCCAAGAGCGTAGTGCAGAAAAAAATAATAGACTAAAATCGGTTCGAAGAGGGAGGTGCTTAAAAAAATGCCCATCATATCCAAGGCAGTCGTGAAGAAAAAAATTGGGAAAAATCAGTCAAAAACGAAGAAAACCGAACATATGTAGGCGTCTTGATATGAAATTCCAATAAAATTAATATCTATTCTCCATGTATAAGGTTAGTTTACTTTTAAGATGTACAGTATTTTGGGTAAATTTCTTACTTTTGGTTAATTTCTACGCTTACATAATCTTACTAACAGGTACATGCATTTTCAAACGGTTAAGGGATATTGGGTTTAGTTAATGCAGAGGCTACAAATGTACGTAAGCATTATTCATAAGAACCATTTCTTGTATAGATGAGGATGAACTGACAGACCTTTGTCTTCTGAATTTACAATTTAAACTTCAATTTGTTTTTTTGTTTTTTTGTCTTCAATCTCCAGTACTTGTTTTCAAAGCCTGCTACTTAATCTAACGGTCTCTTGCCGAACCGGTAAGTTATGGGGACGTAAATACACCTGCACCGGTAGGGGACAAACACATAAATATACATAACTAGCAGTATCGCCCGGCGTTGCTCGGGTTTGTAAGGGAAATAACTATAAAGCATTTTTAGAGTTATAGCCAAAAAATGCATTAAAAATGGAAAAAAAAATGGTAAATTTTTTTTAAATCGTTGACTCATCTTAGACATTTTTAGAGAGTTACTTCCCTTATATAATGGCGAAAAAATGCATTAAAACGGAAATAAATGATGGTAAATTTTTTTTTAAATCGTAGACTCATGGTAGACGCGCGCTAATACCCAGAAGGGCTCGATATGAATCACGACTATAAGATACCCGGTTTTGGTTAAACTGCACCACAAAATGTGGGAGTAGTTAGGAATCTAAATCGTAGGAGACAGACAGCACACAACCTCACTTTTATATATAAAGATGAACATTGGAAAACGAAAATAAACGACGTCAGAGTTTGTTGAATATTTTACGTTTCAGATGATTTACTTCGAAAAATAATCGCTGTTGTATAGTTAAGAGAAATATCTAAAAAATACTGCAGAGTGTAAGCTGAGATATCGAAGAATCGGTCACCGCCAAATTTTTACAAGATTACATATTAAAACAAATGAGTAACTGGTAAGCAAATAGCATATCCATGAACGAAAGAAAATACTTTCGAAATAATCTAGGGGGCCCTAAAAAGGGCCATTTTATAATGTTCACATTATGTTCCACATTTAAGCTCTCTCACCGCGGATTCGGCGAGCAAGTTGAATGTCTTTAGGCATAATGGTCACTCTCTTAGCGTGGATGGCGCACAAGTTGGTATCTTCGAATAGTCCAACCAAATAAGCCTCGCTCGCTTCTTGAAGAGCCATCACAGCAGAGCTCTGAAATCGAAGATCAGTCTTAAAATCCTGAGCGATCTCACGAACAAGTCGCTGGAAAGGAAGCTTTCTGATGAGAAGTTCAGTGGACTTTTGGTAACGTCTGATTTCCCGGAGAGCGACGGTACCAGGCCTATAACGATGAGGTTTCTTGACGCCTCCAGTTGCTGGGGCACTTTTCCTGGCTGCTTTGGTAGCCAGTTGCTTACGTGGAGCTTTTCCACCGGTAGATTTACGAGCTGTTTGCTTAGTACGAGCCATTACAATGTAATTTTAAGAATGAGTTGCGTTGTAGTGTCACACTTCATATAAGGAACGTTAGACAACGAACGGGAAGGTGGATTTCTGAGATTTAAAAGTGACAGCTACCCGCCAGGCTGCTGCTGCTGCTGAAAGAAATCTGTCCATTGGCTGTTCAAAATCACGTGATCTTTGTATTAAGATGTTCTATGCTACGTCCGTTAACTACATACAGGGTGCGACTGACAAATTGTCGCTGTTTTATATTTAAAATTTTGCGCATTGTATTTTGATTTTGTCGACTACACAGTTTCGTAGGGTCAGTTGGACACCATGACGCAATTAACTGTGCCAGAAATTTGGAAACGACATGCCGTACTGCTTGGCATTCGCGCCGGAAGCTCCAATATGAACATATCAGAGTGTTTGGGTGTCAACCTGAGGACAGTGCAGAGAATTCGGAAAGAGTTGGATGAATCTAATGGTGATTACGAAGGTACGGCAGCTCGGAAAACTCACTCGGATCGTTCTGATAAGAAAAGAACTCCTGAATTTGTTTGTAAGATCCGGGCCGTTATTGACAATGATCCCTCCAAGTCAAACAGGTCCATAGCCAGGGACATGGGAGTGTCTGAGCGCCTTATCAGGCAGGTAGTGCATGAAGACATTCGGTATTCCTCTTACAAAATGAGAAAGGGCCAATTTTTATCCCAAGCCATCAAGGACAAAAGGAAAGACCGCGCTACGAAGCTTTTGAATAAACTCCAGCATCCCCTCCAACCCAATGTGCTTTGGTTTTTCTCAGACGAGAAAAATTTCTGCCAGGATCAGACGAACGCACAGGACAACCGTTGGCTTGTAGTGTCCCCAAAGGATGTACCAACAGATAACCCTCCAGTTAACATCATGGTGTTTGGAGTGATCACTAGTGATGGTGACGTTATGCCACCAGTCATCTTTCCACACGGCCTCACACTTAACACGGAGGTCTACATCAAGTATCTGGAGGAGGTGGTGCTACCCTGGGTCAAGAGGGTAGCTGCTGGAAGACCCTATATCTGGCAACAGGACTCTGAACCATGCCACACAAGCAGGAGAACCCAGTCATGGCTGTCAGACAATTTCTGCGACCACATCACCCCTAACATTTGGCCACCTAACTCCCCAGACTGCAACCCCCTTGATTATTATGTGTGGGGCGCAGTTGAGCGAGAGACCAACAAAACGCCTTGTAACACCAAAGATGAACTGAGGGCAAGGATTATGGCAGCATTCATCAACTTAAACAAGGAGACCGTCCGGAAGTGTTGCGGGAAATTCCAATGTCGTCTGGAGGCTGTCGTTGAAGCCGATGGCGATTTTATTGAATCGTAATTCTGGTAAATGTATGTTAGAATGAAATGTCTGTTATGTTCACTTTTATGCAATTTAGACGATAATTTATTCACCGCGCCCTGTGCATATTTTCTAGTGATTCATAAGTCTATCTTGAAATTTGATCGTAAGAAATATTTTATCATGAATGACCGTGAAAGATTGCCGGAGGCGCTAAGCATTACAGGAAGGTGTTGAGAAAGATAACATCCATGGTATCACCATGCCCAATATCCGTCGTCGAAGTGGTATCGAACGTATCTCTGGTTTGATCTACGAAGGAATACGCGGTGTGTTGACGGTATTTCTTCAGAATGTTATCCATGATGATGTGACCGCTATGAATGTTTATTCTTTACGGATTCTGTACGGATTTGAAGGTTAAAACTAAAATCAAATTTTTCAGACATACCGGCCCTTTTCAGGGCCATTAATATCTTCATCAAAGTCGCCTCTTCCAACATTGCTATGCTGATACTGTTTATACATTTTTTAAAACTCGCTCTGACTTCACGGCGAGGATTACCGTTAAAGCTCCGTGTTCAGAAACATTTGCAATTCGCATTCTTTAAAATAATTCTTACCCCCACCTAATCGAAGCTTTCCCAATTTAACTCGAAAAATATTAAAAGTATCAATAAAACAATTCCAGTGCCTTAACCTGAATGAAACGGTATTATTTGTTTCCTATAAGTATTTTAAAGTTATGAAAGAAACACGAACAAACAAAGAAATAAAATCATCGTCGTCGTGATACAAGGAGTTTTAAAAATCCCAGCGGCTCCTAAGGAAATCCAGCTTAATGTGGATGGCTGGCGAGCTGGCAGAATCGTTAGCACGCCGTTCTGGGTTCAAATTCCGCCGAAGTCGACTTTGCCTTTCATCCTTTCGGGGTCGATAAATTAAGTACCAGTTACGCACTGGTATCGATATAATCGACTTATCCGTTTGTCTGTCCTTGTTTGTCCTCTCTGTATTTAGCCCCTTGTGGGTAATAAAGAAATATATTCTCAGTGTCATTTCACTTACCTCAAACAGTTGCTATTTTGCCTTCTGTAATTACAAAGATATTTAGTTTTGGCATCCAGTTTGAGCTGCCAAATTGTTTTTTTTGTTTTTTTTTATATATAGTGATATTTGTTTGAGATGTACATTTGAATAATAAACAAACTAAATTTAAGTACTGCTGCGATGTTAGTGCTAACTCTTGGTATCTGGTACCTAAGTCCTTGAACTAAATCAATAGCGACGACCACCTGCAAGGTATTCTTATTTCTGACTCTGATATGTATGTGTAAGCTGTTCGTTATAAATATATTTAATGGGTCAGTATAGTAGAAGCAATCATGTTAAGATCAGACATAAATAAAAGAAATCAGAATACAGTGATGTTCCACAAACTAACCTTAAGTCTATAACAACCTTTAAAAGCAGTCATTTCTTTTGAGTTATCTCCCCTCTACTGTAATTGAAACATTTTGAATTACCAACTTTAGAAGTGAAAGCGGGTTATTGGAAGGAAGTTAGGGATGGGGAATTTAGTGATTTAGCATTTAATCAGACCCTTGATGCAGCAAACCTATAACCAAAGGTATTCTTGCCATGATCTTCCCATTAAAAAAAAAAACAAAAAAACAGACTACACCCTCCAGACAGTATTACCTATTTTCCTTCTTTGAAGACATAATGTCTTCAAAGAAGGAAAATAGGAAATACTTTTCTGTTATGTATTCGGTGACCGGTAATAAAGTCACAATTAATTTATGAGATCCGGACAAAACCCCCGTGATTTTTTTTTTTGAGCTGCATTCATGTATTCATCTCACAACGCCATTTCTCTGAAGATTTCCTGAAGGAGGCAATCCTAACCCTGAAATATTGAAATGCCAAGTAAAGGTATTAACCATCGACCGGTACTTTTCTTATAAGTTGCATTGTTTTGCCATTTTTTTTAAAGTAATAATTAATTAAAAACATTTATATACATCAGATAATACTTCATACAAACATCACTACTCTCATATATATATATATATATGTGTGTGTGTGTGTGTGTGTATACATACACAGTTAGCTTCCGTACAGTTTCCGTCTACCAAATTTATTCCAAGGCTCTGCGAGGAGGAACTAACGATATATTGCGAAGTCTCGACAGATGACAGTGTTGTTACAACACAAATAATAATTTTAACAAATTGATGTCCGTGTAGCAGTGTAAATGCACAAAGTACATTACATCGTCTCAGTTTTACATGTTTAACTGTGAATATTATAAATGATGACAATTTCTTGGTGACTTCAATTAACGTTAACTTATGTTACCGGTATCTTTTCGGGGGGAGGAAAAATTGTCAGCGACACCGGTAACTCTTTATCTTAGTGACATCTCATTTCGTTTCTGTGGTGCGCAAACCGGGTCCAGTCTACGCTACTAGTACCTCTGTGGTGCTACTAGTACCTCTGTAATATCAAGGTTTGGTGCCTTTTGTAGAAAGGAATTTATCGGGTAATGACTATCTCGTGTTAATCACCAAAATTCACTTTTCCTACAGGCTCCCAAATCAAATATTTGGATCACCATCACAACATGCAGCAAACACTACTTTTCTATTTCCCGTGATGGAACGAACATGATTCTTTACTAAACACGAGCGATATATATGGATGGAAGCACTCCGTCGGTTACGACGACGAGGGTTCCGGTTAATCCGAATCAACGGAACAGCCTGCTCGTGAAATTAACGTGTAAGTGGCTGAGCACTCCACAGACACGTGTACCCTTAACGTAGTTCTCGGGGATATTCAGCGTGACACGGAGAGTGACAAGGCCGGCCCTTTGAAATACTGGTACAACAGAAACAGGAAGTAAGAGTGAGAGAAAGTTGTGGTGAAAGAGTACAGCAGGGATCACCACCATCCCGTGCCGGAGCGTCGTGGAGCTTTTTTAGGTGTTTTCGCTCAATAAACACTCACAACACCCGGTCTGGGAATCGAAACCGCGAGTCCGCTGCCCTATATATATATATATATATATATATATATATATATATATATAAACACGTGCACACGCAGTTGTGTTGTCAGAACGTTCTGTTATAACCTGTAGAGCGCCGATTTCACCAACATGTCCAATACAAGCTGTTTATGTAGAGTATATACTGTTTTAGCATGTATGATATTTATTAAACACCTATATTTCTTAGAGTAGAATCAGAAGTCTTCTTGTCTCCAGCAATATGGAGAAGACCTAATTAGCAACAAGCGATAAAATGGTAAGTTGAAAATATATCTATATTGCATATTTTCTACACATGTCAACAACATCCTATGATATCCAAGACCTTAAACTGAACTACAATAGATTACATTCGCGGACATTCGCCAGCTTTTAAAAATTCCTCGAGATTTGGAAGGCATTAATCACCTGCATGCATTTAATGCAAATGTTTTTTGGCGATGCTTCGGTATAGGTACACACGTGACTTTGTTTACATTTCTGAAGATAACAGAAACCCTTTTCTCCCACCCCTAACCCTAACACCTCCCCATATATAAAAAAAAAAGTACTTTCTTGAAATGTATCCGGTACATATACCAAAGTTACGCCTGTTTTTTTTTACCATACATACGGATACAGGCATAGAGTGGTGAAACAATTACTGAACAAAAATCTTTTCAGTGTGAAGTGTGCGGGAAATATTTTGTGAAGAATTGTAATTTAGCAGGTCACAAAAGAATACACCGTGGAGGAAAAATGTTTCACTGTGAAATATGTGGAAAATCTTACTTTAAGAGTTTTCATCTTGTCGTCCATAAACGTAGCCACACTGGAGAACAGCCTTATCATTGTGAAGTGTGTGGAAAATCTTTTGCCTCCAGCAGTATTTTAAACAGACACGGAAGACTACACACTGCTGAAAAACCTTTCAACTGTGATATATGTGGAAAAACATTTGCTGATAATTCTAATTTAATAAGTCACAAAAGAACACACTCTGGAGAAAAACCGTTTCGTTGTGAAATATGTGGAAAATCTTTCTCTGTTAATTCAAGACTTGTTATTCATAAACGTAGTCACACTGGAGAAAAGCCTTTCCACTGTGAAATATGTGGAAAATCTTTTGCTCAGAATTCCAATCTTGTAGTTCACAAGACTGTACACACTGGAGAAAGACCGTATCAATGTGAAATATGCGGAAAATCTTTTGTTTCTAACAGTGATTTAACAACACATAACAGACTACACACAGGTGAAAAACCGTTTCACTGTGAGGTGTGTGGAAAATCGTTTGTGTATAATAGTAATTTAACAACACACAAGAAAATCCACACAGGAGAAAAACCTTTCCACTGTGAAATATGTGGAAATTTTTTTGTCTCCAATGGTAATTTAACAAAACACAAACGAATCCACACTGGGGAAAAACCCTTTCATTGTGAAATGTGTGGAAAATCGTTTTCCACTAATTTTCTGTTAAAAACGCATCAAAAAATACATACTGGAGAAAAACTGTTCCACTGTGAAATGTGTGGGAAATCTTGCAGTAATAATTCTCAACTTGTAGTTCACGTACGAAGTCACACTGGAGAAAAACCTTATCCTTGTGAAATCTGTGGAAAATCTTTTTCTGTTAATTCTAGTCTAGTAGTTCACAAACGTAGTCACACAGGAGAAAAACCATTTCGTTGTGAGATATGTGGAGAATCTTTCACTGATAATTCTCGTCTTGTAGTTCACAAGCGTAGTCACACAGGAGAGAAGCCATATCATTGTGGGATATGTGGAAAATCATTCGCTAATAAATCCAATCTTGTAGTCCACAAACGCAGTCACACTGGAGAAAGACCATATCAGTGTGGACTATGTGAGAATTCTTTTGTCTCTAATAGAGTTTTAAAAAGACACAAAGAAATACACATTGCAAGAAAACAATCAAACTTGAAAATGTGAGATTCTGGGTTGATAGTAAACTTCTAAAGAAACACTCACTCCCTGATGACCTCCCATATGAACCCAGTAATGCATCTGGAAGGTCATGCTTTTGCATTCCAAAAGTAAGAGATATGAATGAAATATTTTGTAAATAAATAGGACAATGGCGCAGGAGTGGCTGTGTGGTAAGTAGCTTGCTAACCAACCACATGGTTCTGGGTTCAGTCCCACTGCGTGACATCCTGGGCAAGTGTCTTCTGCTATAGCCTCGGGCCGACTAATGCCTTGTGAGTGGATTTGGTAGATGGAAACTGAAAGAAGCCCGTCGTATATATATAGATGTATGTTTGTGTGTCTGTGTTTGTCCCCCTAGCGTTGCTTGACAACCGATGCTGGTGTGTTTACGTCCCCGTCACTTAGCGGTTCGGCAAAAAGAGACCGATAGAATAAGTACTGGGCTTACAAAGAATAAGTCCCGGGGTCGATTTGCTCGACTAAAGGTGGTGCTCCAGCATGGCTGCAGTCAAATGACTGAAACAAGTAAAAGAGAATGAAATATTTTGTAAATAAATAGGACAATGAGGCCCTTAAAATTCTAAGGTGCTATTGCAAATGTCAATTATGTCACTCTTCTGTGGAGAGCATAATCAGCAGCTGCTGAAAAGTGTCATTAAGAAACTACCTGCCATTGCAACATGTTATTACTAAAAAAAATATGTAATGCCATCTACAGAAAAGAGTTTTCCTGGGGTAAATATCAACAACACTTCTGTTGTGAAATAGATGCATGTATTTCAACATAAATATTTACTCTTTTTTTCACTCTTTTACTTGTTTCAGTCATTTGACTGCAGCCATGCTGAAGCACCGCCTTTAGTACTTTAGTAAGCTTAGTACTTATTTTATCGGTCTCTTTTGCCGAACCGCTAAGTTACGGGGATGTAAACACACCAGCATCGGTTGTCAAGCAATGTTGAGGGGACAACACACAAACACATACATATATGTATATATATATATATACGACGGGCTTCTTTCAGTTTCCGTCTACCAAATCCACTCACAAGGCTTTGGTCAGCTCGAGGCTATGGTGGAAGACACTTGCCCAACGTGCCATGCAGAGGGACTGAACCTGAAACCATGTGGTTCGTAAGCAAGCTACTTACCACACAGCCACTTCTACGCCTATTTATGGAACTTCTACTAGGTGCAAATATTACAGGTCTGACATAGTTGTTTGGGGGTGAAAAGAATAGTTATGTTCAGTCATAGTTATTTTTTTCGTTTTCAGAATTTTTAGTTAAATGTATCAACCCCCCCAAATTCTTGTCTCTTTGAATGAACAAAGCAATTCATGCTAGCATGGGTTGGACGGTTCAACTGGGGTCTGGGAAGCCAGAAGGCTGCACCAGGCCCAGTCTGATCTGGCAATGTTTCTACGGCTGGATGCCCTTCCTAACACCAACGAAAAAATAATAAACAGAAGTATTTTATTAAGAGAACTTTCATTTTCTAAGTGTTGATTTTTAAGGACTATCAGAAAAAGACAATTGTAAAAAGTTCTTATAAAATTTAGTAACTTAAATTCACATGTATATGTAAATAAAAACCAAGTTTAAAATCTCTTACCTATGATATTTGTTGGATGGTACTTTCTAGATCTCATGAAATTGATTCACCCTTGAAAATATTGTTGAATAAAATTTCTATATATATTCAAAGTTAAAGATAGTGGATCTTGTATTTTGATATATCTAAGGCTATTAGAACATTCTAGTAGCTTAGTTTTACTGACAGTGGTCATATTGCTTCAGTGATGTGTAGAATTCTGTAGGTTAGAGGATGTTTTGATATTTTCAGTTTTTTATTGGCTTATGATGACATCCATGCTTGGATGATAGATGCCCAGCAGCACACCTTTTTGCTTAATTGTTGTTACTGTTAAGATCAGATATTCAAGTGCCATTTGTTACTGATTTGTTTTGAATAGATATTGCAAGTGAATCAGATAACTATGAAATATATAATGAAATTATAGTATACAGTACTCAGGTGTACCACAATTTGTCAAAAGTGCGTATAAAGCATATGCAGTAATGTATAAATGTCGGTTTGAACGGCAGTTTTTTCTAGTGGTGTCGTATGAAATTGTCACCCGAAATTATGACCCTAGTATCGATCTATTGCATTTCAATCTATTTTAGGGTTAGTTAGGATTAGGGATGGGGGGAAGGGTATCAAGAGTATATATATATATATACCTTTTTTACCAGAAATCATCACAACTGTAATGATGTATATATACATGTGTGTGTGTACAAACATACATAAGTACATATATACATATACACACACATATATACCTTTAGGAATTCTTTTTTATCAGAAATCGTCACAACTGTAATGATGTATACATACGTGTGTGTAAATAGCTGGTTACTTACTTACTATGCCAAACACAGATATATACACGTTTGTATACATGCCTGTCCATCGTGGTTTGTCTTTATTGCAAAAACGAAAACTCCTGTCCGTTAGAAGGGAAATGTCTAGTGAAAGGAGTAGTTTATAGAGCCAAGGTGCAAGTAGAAGGCTCATCGGAATACAAGACATACACAGGGGCTTCAGAAAATTCATTTAAAACACGATTTTATTCACATAAAAATTCATTTAAATACCCAGAGAATAGGAAGAGGACCAGCCTAGCAAAATATGTCTGGGAACTAAAAGAAAAGGAAACCCCACCTTTCAACGTGACATGGAGCATTCTGGACAGAGCGGCACCATACAGGCATGGAGCATACAGAAATAATTTTAAATGCAAACTTTGCCTATTAGAAAAAATGTACATTTTATTCAAAGACAATAATTCTTTGAATCAAAGTAGTGAGCTAATGAACTTATGTAGGCACGCAACTAAATTTAAAATGTCGAATATAAATATACCATATGGATAGAGTACATATTTTGTATTTTTGATTTTTGAAATTTTGATTTTGACTCTTGAACTAGTATGTAAACGCTACGATGGATTTTGCTTCGCACTATGCAGATTTCATTCCGTATAGCAAAGTCTTATATTTCTACATATACATTAGGAAAAACCTTTGACTTTGTTTATTCCATGTTATTGTATTGTATAGGATTACCTTGATTTTTAATTTATAGATGATCCAAAATAGGGTGTTATATTTTATTTTATATGTCTTTCGTATATATTTTTTATTATTGCACTCATTTTTTTTAAAAAAAGCAATGTTGTCAAAAATTAGAATTTTGATATGAGTATGTGTATAGCCATGGATATGTATTTGTAAGCATGCGTATATATGTATGTGTAAGTGAGCGTATGTTTGTGCTTAAGCACACATATACACGACTGTATGTGTATGTATCCATTCGAACTTGTGTATTTGTATACTTGTCTCCATATATGTCAATAATGCGGTTACACAGCTTGTATACATAATTTTTCTTATTTCGTTTTTTTCCTCACCCCTCCTTTTTCTTTTTTCCTTCCCCCTTCTTCGTTCCTTTTTCTCTCTCTTCCTTTCTTTCGTTTTTTTCTCTAACTGATACTGATGCAACTTTACGTCCCCCTTACTTAAGCTTTACTCAATATATGAGAATCGCTACATCGATGATTTTAACTTGCGTGCGAGATAGATTGCATGCATATATGTACGCATGCATTTATATGTATATTTTAGATTTATATTTATACGTCTGTATATGTATGGCGTTTGCACGCATCCTTCTGTGTATGTTGATATATATATATGTACACTTTAATATAAATATGTATTGCAGTGTAATATTTATAATAGGTTTTAATTTCTATGCATTAACTATACTTTCTTCATTAATGTCAATATGTATTTTATTCAATGTAAGGTTTTTTCCTCGAATTTTATAATTTTTTATATTATATACATATATTTTTGAGCTTTTTTTGTTTATCGCTCGAAGATTGACCGTTATTTCTAAAGGGCCAATCAAAGAAGTCCATCTTTTTTAAAGGTGTAGCGTTTGTAAGAGTCTAGATTGAATTGATATATCGGTTCCATTCTAGCAAAAACTGTCTGATGAACGGCAACGAGAAACTCAGAGTAACAGATTTTGTTGAATTTTCTGCTGCCTTAAATAAAGTATATATATATATATATATATATATGTCCAACCCGTGCTAGCGTGGAAAACGGACGTTAAACGATATGTGTGTGTGTATGTTAGTTAGTTAGTTAGTTAGTTAGTTAATTTGGCTCAAAAGCAAATAGCAAGGCCATGTAGGGGGACATGGAGTTAAGTACAGGGTGGTGTTCATGTAAAGAGTTCAGGCCACTTGAGGTCCAGGGAGGCTTTGAACAAAGCAGTCGTCAGCATCTTCACCATCTCGTCTGGCAGCTTGTTCCACGGATCCGCAACCCGGACGGAGAAAGCTCCTCTCCTTCGATTGAGATGAAATCGTCGCAGGTAGAGCTTTTCGGAATGACCCCGCAGCCGACGCTCTGGAGCAGGAGTGAAGAACAGCTCTTTCGAGAGGTTACAATTTCCGCTTATGATGTTGTGGTCGAGAATGAGATCACCACGGCGGCGGCGTTTTTCAAGAGAATAAAGGTCGAGCGTCCTCAGCCTTTCTTCGTAGGACAAATTTTTGAGATCATGAACCATGCGGGTAGCCAGCTTCTGGACTCTTTCGAGATGCTGTATGTCTTTGAGGAGATAAGGAGAAGAGGCTTGAATCCCATACTCCAATCTGGGTCTCACCAGCGTGACATAGAGTGGTAGGAATATGGCTGCTGTGAGCATTCCGAATGACCGTCGAATCAAGAACAGAATTCCACGTGCTTTGTTGGCAGCATGGACGCACTGGGCCGAAGGCAAAAAGGAGGAATCCACCAAGATACCCAGGTCCTTTACCTGATCGGTCCTCTCCAGCAGCAGACGACCCGGCTCGAAATCAAGTTGAGTTGCAGGAGTAGAGCCGACAGGCAGATGACAGCACTTTGACATGTTCAGACACAGGTCCCAATCGTTAGACCACTTCCAAATTTGGTGGAGGCATCGACGAAGATCCTCTATATTACCGTGAGGAGCGACCAGTTTGATATCGTCGGCAAATAGAAGGGTGTGTTGCGTGAGGTCGTCGGGCAAGTCATTTATGAAGACTAAGAACAACAAGGGCCCAAGCACTGAACCTTGAGGCACGCCACTGCTCGCACTGGAGACGTCGGACCGCGAACCATTAACTTGGACTTGGAAGGAGCGATCTGAGAGGAAGGCACCAACCCATCGTATAATATCCGGATGGTAACTATATGCTTGAAGCTTGACAAGTAATAGGCGGTGGTTTACCGAGTCAAAAGCTTTGGCAAAGTCCAATAAAACGATGTCAACAGCATCACTATCATCGAGGATGCGCGTCACCAATTCTTCCATTACTAGTAAGTTGGTCAAGCATGATCTCTTCGGCACGAAGCCGTGTTGGGAATCGGAGATAGAGGCTGTGTTTAGGAGGTGGAGCATCATACTTTTCTTAAGGATGGTTTCGAACATCTTGCTGATTATTGATGTAAGGGAAACCGGTCAGTAGTTAAGCGGGTCTTCGCGGCTCCCTTTCTTGAAAATTGGGCAGATTATCGCTGTTCTCCAGTCTGCAGGTATAACACCAATGACATATTGAATAGTCGTGTTAAGGGCTCGCAGATGACCGGAGCCAACGCTTTGATAACCCGTGGGTGTATGCCGTCAGGGCCGTGACCCTTGTTAACATCGAGGCCTTGAATAACACGTTTGACTTCGTCCCGCGTGATGACCAATCGAAGCATTGGAGGTACCGATCTATCAAATGGAGGGGGTTCACGACCATCATCTTGTTTGAAAATAGTTGAAAAAGCATCAGCAAATAATTGACTCTGTTGATAAGGGTCCTCAATCGATACGCCTGTTGAGTCTACCAACGTTGCAATCTGGTTGTTCAAGCGGGAATTCCGCTGGACATGGGCAAAGAAGGTTCTTGGATTGCTACTGGCATTTGCCGCGATTTTGTATTCATAACTGAAGCGTTCTTTCTTTTCTATTTTCAAGGCTCGGTCTCGTTGAGTTTTGTACACCTCAAAAGCTGCAGTTGAATCCAGATTTTTGAATTCAGCCCAAGCAATATCTCTGAGTCGACGTTCTCGTTTAACCTTCTTCGTCACCCAGGGCTTGTGTTTCTTCTTCTTGGGAAGCCTAACGGAAACTGTCTGGTCAGTCAAACAGATTACATATGCTTTGAGGGATGACCATAGTTCGTCAACAGAGGACAACGTCATCAGGGATCGCCAGTCCAGAAGCGCGGAAGCCTCGGTTAGAATTTCAAGATTAATTGCAGAGAAGACTCTACGTGGCAGCGAAGTAGTCGTGGGCGTAGAAAAAGTTGTGTGCATGACGAACTTCAGGACTGCATGATCACTCTTGGCAAGAGGGGCGCACACAGATACGTCTGACACTGATCTTGGATAGCGGGAGAATACCAGATCTAGCATAGATGGCTGCTGCCCAGACCGATGCCTTGTCGGATATTCAACATGTTGCGATAGAAAACAATCTTCAGCCACGTCAAGAAGGGCCTGGCCGAAACGGGAAGATGTTGTACAAATTGATGCGGGCCAATCGATCGTGGGAGCGTTGAAGTCTCCTAGTACCAAACAGTCATGCGAAGCTGAAACGAATCTTATCGCTTCAAGTAAATGAGCATCGTCCTGGGGGTCGGCAAGAGGCGGCCTGTAGACAGCCAACACGGGCAGGCAAAACTCAGATAGGCTCAGCTTGCAATAGACGGCATCGAATTTTGCTGAATATATGTACTTATGTATGTGTATATAAGACGCATGCATGAAACTCATGGGTGCTGAGTTGCTTAACTACTTCGTAACTCTACAGACTAAAAATAAAATGTTTGCGTATAATCTAGCTATCTATCTATCTATCTATCTATGTGTCTGCCTGTCTATTTATCTGTCTATCTACATACATACATGTATATATGCGTGTGTGTGTATGTATGTATGTTTGAATGTACGTACGTATGTGTGTGTGTATGTGTACTTTAAGCATATACGTATTGATATGTATTCTTATATATATATATATATGTATCTCAGCTATTAGGAGGTGAGACCTGCGTAGTCTATGTTTCATGTTAGAAATCTGAAAGGTAGTTTTAAATTTCATTATTTTCTTAACACCCGGGCAACGCCGGGTGTTTTTTGCCAGCCTTCCATATAGTATAAAATTTGTACACATGCGCAATGAAACCTGGTTTTCTATTTCCCCCATGAAACCAGACTGCTTTATTTATTTTTTTCAATTAAGTTGCACTAATTGGATAAACTTTTACTGTCAGTAATTATTACAATATCAGTAAGTATTTATGGCTGAAAGTATTCAATAATTAAAATATTGTCTATTAATATTTTACATTTTCGTTGGTATTTTTAAAAGTCTGAAATTTTTTCATGCTGTGACTTAATGTATGAAATATAAACTTATTTCGCTATTTATTAACCATTTCAGATTTTTATTATTAAGATGGATCCTACGGCAATTGCCGGATCCTACATACTAATATGATGTAAAATGTTGTGAAGTAATCGGGTTTATTACTAAAACTCTCGCCCGATAAATTTGTGTATAAGAACATGTATACATACATTGTGATGCTTCGTGTAAGCGCACCATTTAACCGGCCGTAACATTTTTTCTTCGGATTTCGGCGTTATTTTGGAATGGCTATTCTTCGAAGGGCGATCCTTCGGTATAGGTACCGTAAGTGGCTTTGTTTACATTTCTGAAGATAACAGAAACCCTTTTCTCCCACCCCTAACACTAACCCTAAAAAAAACACTTTCTTGAAATGTATCCGGTACCTATACCGAAGTTACGCCCTTCGAAGTCCCATACCAAATAGTAAAGAATAAGAGGGCTAAGGTTAAGAATACGCACACACAGTATTAAAGGTTAGGGTTACACTGAAAACGGGTGGTGTGCGCATTCGTTGGTATTTTTTAAAAGTCTGAAATTTTTTCATGCTGTGACTTAATGTATGAAATATAAACTTATTTCGCTATCTATTAACAATTTACCTCCGCCCTCTTTTTCTTTACTATTTAGTATGGGACTTCGAGGAATAGCCATTCCAAATATTCCGCTGAAATCCGAAGAAAAAAGTTACAGTCGGTTAAATGATGCGCTTACAAGATGTATCACAATGTATGTATACATGTTCCTATACACAAGGTGGAAGTAAGAGCAAAAATTTAGAAGTCTGAACTTTTGGGAAAACTTTTTTTCAGGGACTTCGTGGGAGTTATTCTAAAACCCTGCGCAAAACTGCCATAAAAAAAATTCAACCGCTGTAACTCATTTAATTCATTTATATATATGGCCAGAAGTATATTGAGTTCTTCATAACCAGCTGATCTAGCAAGCGGGGCCTCATATCAGTGAGGGGGGGGGGCGGTGCGCATTGATGCCGTCGAGAGGTAGGCCCCGAAACGGCGCGCATTCTCTCCTGATGACCCCACACACTTGCTAGCTTGCGGTATACGGAGCTTTTGACTGGTAGCACTTGCATGTGCAAGTTGTTTGCAAGACATCAAGTGATTCCTCCTCAAAATAATTTCGAAGCCAAAATATGAAAATGTTACACAATTTCCCGTATCCGCGCGGCGCGAGATATGAAAGCTTCTTTCGTAATGTGTTTATGTGTGTATATATTATGAGAGTGAGAGAGCTTACATAACTTAGCTATTCAGAAATATGGTATTACTATGTTCTATTTTACGTTCCCGTTAAATTGCTGAGGATATATTTCGAAATTGTGTTGTTATAAAAAATCATTGAAATTAAATATATCTTTGTCGCAAGTCTCCACCTGTTTGTTATACAGTTATATTTAAAGCTATTTTGGTCCGTATTCATTTAAAAAGAATTAAACCGTTTCGATAAAAAATTTTTAAAATCCATGCTTAAAAATACGCAAACTACGATTATGGGGAAACATTTTAAAGAAATTTCAGTTTTTTACCACTTTCATTTTGTTATTTATAAACCGAAAGAAAGCCTTAATCGCCCCCTTTGTTTCCAAGCATCAAGTCAGTATTTACATTTTTTAGAGAGGGATTCTAAATTCTTTCTTTCTGGAAAAAAGAAGAGATACATTCAATAAAATTAAGCTGATCCCTTAATTCGTTCTCTGTGTTTATATTTAGGTTTATAACATATAATCTTACGAGGTGTGGAAACTTTTGTTTTCAAGGTTGTATTTATGCAAACAGAAATTGTGTTGGAACTAAACCAATTTCCATTCATTCATAATCATGTTACCAACCATTTTATCTCATTTGCATTCTTGTTCATATTCCAGAAACATAAAGACTTCACTTTTCGATTTTCTCACATTTCATCATTATTTTGTACCTCCTTTCCATATGGACCTTGGTTGGATATGTTGTTAAGCTTTAATTCCATATTACTGTCCCCGTAGATGGGTCAGGAGCTTATGTCTTATTTGGGAATTTTATTTTGGCACAATTTCTACAGCTGAATGCCTTTTCTAACACCAATAACTATGCACCCAGAGTTATGTCACCCACAAGACATGGGTCCTTACCGACCTACATCGTCTCTGCTCACTAACCAACCACTTTACAAGGATGTACTCTGCAAAACAAATGTGTACTTGCTGCATAACATTGTCACTGTTCATCCAAGATAACAATAGAGTGGGTCAGAGAAAGAATGGTTGTAAGTGGTGAAGAATGGATGAGGAGTGATTGAGGTGACAGAGCAGGGAGAAATGGGAGAAACAGTGTGGCTGTGTGGCAAGAAGTTTGCTTCTTAACCACTTAATTCCAGGTTCAGTCCCACTACATGGCACTTTGGGCAAGTGTCTTACAGCCTCAGACCAACCTACGCCATCTGAGTGGATTTGGTAAATGGAAACCGAAAGAAGCCTGTCACATGTGGATCCATGTGGGTGTGCTTTTGTGTCTTTGTCCCCCATCATTGTTTGATAATCGGTGTTGGTGTGTTTATGTCCCATAACATAGCAGTTGACTAAGAGGCTGATAGAACAATGTACTAGGCTTTAAAAAAAAATGTTGTGGGGTTGATTTGACTCAAATTCTTCAAGGCAGAGCCCCAGCATGACTGCAGCCTAATAACTGAAACAAGTACAAGATAAAGGAGAAAGTAATAAACAGGTGTAATATGAAATATCAATGACCATTGAGTAATGGGACAGAGATAGCAGCTACATTTTTGCTGGCAGGAGAGAGGGCAAATGGACGGCAGAAACGTTAGCACGCCGGGCGAAATGCGTAGCAGTATTTCGTCTGCCGCTACGTTCTGAGTTCAAATTCCGCCGAGGTCGACTTTGCCTTTCATCCTTTCGGGGTCGGTAAATTAAGTACCAGTTACGCACTGGGGTCGATGTAATCGACTTAATCCGTTTGTCTGTCCTTATTTGTCCTCTCTGTGTTTAGCCCCTTGTGGGAAGTAAAGAAATAGGTATTTCGTCTGCCGTTACGTTCTGAGTTCAAATTCCGCCGAGGTCGACTTTGCCTTTCATCCTTTTGGAGTCGGTAAATTAAGTACCAGTTACGCACTGGGGTCGATGTAATCGACTTAATTCGTTTGTCTGTCCTTGTTTGTCCCCTCTGTGTGTAGCCCCTTGTGGGCAGTAAAGGAATAAGTAATGTGTGTCCTGGGAAGATAAAGTGATTGCTGGCTGCACAGATGGCCAATGTTAGCCTGTAAGAGAGAGAGCAGTTGTTAGATTAATTGTTGTCAATGAAGAGTTACCTGAAGAGGGAGTGGTATCAGGCATCACAGGATTGCAAATGAGCAATCCCTCATTACTCAAACATCTTGAGAGGAGTAGAGAGATACAGATGGCAGCAGGGGAGAATTGGAAATGATTAGATATGTTCTCCATCATTACATGAGTGGTATGGAGAAATGAGTAGGAGATGGGTGTTAATGAGAGAATATTGAATAGGCAAGAAAGGCAGTAGATGAAAACTTTGCAGATATGAAATGGACGAAAGGCCTGCTGGCGGCACGTAAAATGCACCATCCGTCCGTGGCCGTTAGCCAGCCCCGTCTGGCACCTGTGCGAGTGGCACGTAAAAAGCACCATCCGATCGTGGTCGTTGCCAGCCTTGCCTGGCCCCCATGCCGGCGGCATGTAAAAAACACTATCCGTCTGTGGCCGTTAGCCAGCCCCATCTGGCACCTGTGCGGGTGGCACGTAAAAAGCACCCACTACACTCACGGAGTGGTTGGCGTTAGGAAGGGCATCCAGCCATAGAAACACTGCCAGATCAGACTGGGCCTGGTGCAGCCTTCTGGCTTCTCAGACCCCAGTTGAACCGTCCAACCCATGCTAGCATGGAAAACGGACGCTAAATGATGATGATGATGATTTCACTTACTCCTATTTTAACATACCTTTTACTGTGCTTGCACTGGTTGCTGTATCTTCTGTTACTATTTATCATACTCCTTTGTCATCTCATTTGTGAATTGCAACATCTCAAGATCAGTCACCACTATTTCATTTCAAGGCTTCCTTGGTCTTCTTTTTTGCAGGCTCCATTCATTCTGAGTCCTTGGAATTTCTTTATCTATCTCTCGTATTTTATATACCTCACATGTCTGCATCAGTGTAGTCTTCTCTAATGTATCTGATATCTTTTATATTTAGTATGTCTTCAGCATTCATCAACTCAAACATTATACATCCAGTGAAGTAAGCTGCATTTCTTTCTGGTTTTTGCAAATCTTCTCCATTGAAGGCCCTTATCTTGCTATTTTTAAGCATTGTATTTTGCATGCAATCACCATAAAATCTGTTCTTTATTCTGTTGCCAGTAGAAGTTGAGTTCCCCCATTTTTTTCCCAACTCATTTTCACTCTAGCTACTGGTTCCAGGCCTCTCCCCACTGCAAATTCACTTATATAATTACCAGAATTTTCAAGTTACTTCTTGGGAACCACCTGCACTATTATGAAAATCTATTTCTCAGGTGTTCTTAGACCTTATTGCCCCTGTGCATCGACTGCATGAGAAGTCTACCTTTTCTGTCATCCTGCTTGTGACCTCACTATATTGCTTTCGTGTACATTGTTTACACTGCATATGCTATATGGAATTTCTGCTTGCTTTTTTTCTAGATACCAAGTATGGCCATTTTCCCAGATGGTAACTGGATCCTGCCTTCTCTCATCATCATCTACTTTTTCCTAAGCTTACTTTAAAGCCCTTCTACTCTTTCAGGTTTTACTTTCATATCTAAGTTCTTTTTACAGACTCTGCTGTGAGAACTAAGTTATCAACATACAGGAGCTCTCACAGAAATACAAACTCCTTTTATGAACTGGAAGACAAACTTGAGGATGGGGCTAAGAACTCAGTCCTGTGTACTGAATTCACCACTGAACTCATAACTGACTCTCACCTTGTTTCTCTGTACCATCTTCTATGGCCTTCATGGGCCATTCATCTACTCATAGCTTCCTTAGTGACTAATTTCAGATCTTTTCTGCTTGGCTGCCACTTTTCAATTTCTTCAATCTCTTCCAACTGATTTCTTCTTAGGTGTAATGATGTAGTCTTGTATGCTAATCATAGACATGAAATTCATTTTTGCCTAAATCAATAAATAAAGAGTTAATAGCTTTTAAAGTTTGCAAATTTTGGGTAATTTTAGCCAATCATAAGTCACAAACACATTCATGCCTGTTTTCATAGTAACATGTCAAGCTGTTCCCAAACTATTTACCGTAAATCCTCGAGTATAATCCACATTTTTTCCCCAAAATTTAAAGGTCAAAATCCCTAGTGCGTACTATATACGAGGTTAAAAATAAAAATAATTTTCTAAGCAATGTCCGAGTCTCTATTTGCTGTCCGGCAATGTTTATTCAGATGCATTTTGTGATATCGGGCGCGAAAATACCTTCAGCTAAGCCTGAAAGCAATGAAGTCATAAAAGAATCATCCATAACTCGCAATAAGCAACATTTATTAAACGTTATTACTGTTATTTCTTTATTTTCTGCAAACAAAATGCATACCAAAGCTACACGTTGGCATTATGTTATACATACAACAATAATAAAGGACTTTACCGTATATATTTTCACAAACCAAGGACGTTATATAGACCTCCTTGACTCAAGTTAGAGAAGGGGTGCGTATTATACACAAGGTTTAGGTTTTTCAGAGGTACAGCCCCCTAAAAATCCCCTGCGTATTATACTCAAGAGTGGACTATACTCGAGGATTTACAGTACTCGTACAGTCATTTTTGCTTATTAAATGGTGGTTGTGAAATATGCTAAAAATAATGGCTAAATAGTTTTTTAGGGGTGGTGGTCGTGGTTTTGCACAATTGTATGAATTCCTGTGTGTAGAATTCAAATTTGCAAAAATTTTCTGAAGGTTCCTAAGATTAAAAATGTTATGAGGGGTTATATGTCATGCATAAAGCAGAATTCTGCCAATATTTCATTGGTTCACATTTGACTTAGCATGCTGTCATGCACAAAATGACAACTTCCAAATCCTGTTTTATGACTTGGGTAAAAAACGATCAAACTTGAAACCTCTGTAACTTTTTTAAAATTTTTTTCTTGGAAAAATTAAATATCCCCAGATATTCAGCATGGAAAATTCATCAATACATTAAATTTTGAAATTTTTACTTAACTTTGAAATTTCCACAGGTGCAGCCAAACAGAAAAGACCCCTAATTTCTTTTCATTTTATCATTTGTCAGAAATTTTGAAAACTTTTCAACAAGGTTTTTTTTTCCTTTCAGATACTATGTAGTCAAAGCTTACTTCCATTTCAGTCTTCTTACACCTGAAATAGAATCATATAAGTTAGGTATGTTAATCCTTTCTTTGTTCAGCAGTATAATATTTTCTTTTTGTTTGTTCTGTCATAAGATTCATATTACCCATGAAAACCTACCTCTTTTTGTCATAGGTCTGCTTATTCAGTGCTGATCGGGACTAAGCAACCACAACCAAGCAATGCTGAATAATTTAGGCAAAGAAAATTATCTACTATACTGTAGTTTATTTAAGTGATCAACGTTGCTTTACTGGCACCTGTGCCAGTGGTATGTGTAAAAAGATTCGAGTAAGGTCATTGCCAGTACCGCCTGACTGGCTCCCCGTGCCGTGGCATGTAAAAGGGCACCATTCAAGCCTGATCGTTACCAAAGTCACCTTACTAGCACCTGTGCCGGTGGCATGTGTAAAAAGATTTGAGCGAGGTCATTGCCAGTACTGCCTCGCTGGACCCCGTGCCGGTGGCACGTAAAAAGCACCCACTACACTCTCGGAGTGGTTGGCGTTAGGAAGGGCATCCAGCTGTAGAAACTCTGCCAGATCAAGATTGGAGCCTGGTGCAGCCATCTGGTTCGCCAGCCCTCAGTCAAAATCATCCAACCCATGCCAGCATGGAAAGCGGATGTTAAACGATGATGATGATGATGACACTTACTCTGAATGTGTAATTGTAATTACAAATATATAGACTGATGTAATATCATCATCATCAAGCGTCCGCTTTCCATGCTAGCCTGGGTTGGACGGTTCAACTGGGGTCTGGGAAGCCAGAAGGCTGCATCAGGCCCAGTCCGATCTGGCAGTGTTTCTACGGCTGAATGCCCTTCCTAACGCCAACCACTCCGCGAGTGTAGTGGGTGCTTTTTATGTGCCATCCGCACAGGTATCAGACGGAGCTGGCAAACAGCCACGAACAGATGGTGCTTTTTACGTGCCACCGGTATGGGGGCCAGGCAAGGCTGGCAACGGCCACGATTGGATGGTGCTTTTTACGTGTCACTGGCACGGGGGCCAGGCCAGGCGCTGGCAACGGCCACGATTGGATGGTTCGCTTACTTGTCACCGGCACTGGTATCACAGCTGCAATTTCCATTGATGTTGATCGACTTCGATTTTGGTTCTGCTTTCTGATATCTGATTTGATTTGGTATATTTAGAAATACATCTTATTTCTACAGTTTACTTGTACAAAAATGTAAAATTTCCATTGTTAAATCTTTACTTTTTAAGTAATCTTTGTTTCTTACATTGTTTTTGTATTATTTTCAGAGCATCAGACAACATTGATGTGAAACAAATTTTGGCTTCGGATGCATCATCAATATTTGAGAACTGAGATTAATGGCAAAACTTTCCAACGCTCTTCAAAAGTATTTCCATCAACATGGGAAAGCATAAAAACTAAAAATAAGAAAAGTAGTCATATATTGTGGTGAGAATAGAAAAATGATGGAAAAGGATTTATGTCAGAAATATAAAGGATTGACTTTTCCTTAAAGAGATGCCAAAAGAAATAAAATCATCATTTCACTGTGATATCTGTGAAAAGTCATTTTCTCAAAAAGGTCACCTGACTACTCACAAACATATTCACACAGGTGAGAAGCCATATCATTGTGATATCTGTGGTAATTCGTTCTCTCAAATAAATACCTTGACTAAACATAGACATATTCATACAGGTGAGAAACCATATTGCTGTGATGTTTGTGGTAAATCATTCTCCCAAATAAACAACTTAACTAGACACAAGCATACTCATACTGGAGAGAAACCATATCAATGTGAATTGTGTGGTAAATCATTCTCTCAAAATGATCACTTAACTAAGCACAAACGTATTCATACAGGGGAGAAACCATATCATTGTGATATCTGTGGTAAATCCTTCTCTCGAAATGATGAGGTAACTATTCACAAACGTATCCATACAGGTGAGAAGCCATATCGTTGTGATATCTGTGGTGATTCATTCTCTGTTACAAGTCATTTAACTACTCACAAACGTATTCATACAGGAGAGAGACCATATCACTGTAATACCTGTGGTAAGTCATTCTCTGGAAGTAGAAACTTAAATACTCACAAACGTATTCATACAGGGGAGAAACCATATCACTGTGATATCTGTGGTAAATCATTCTGTCAGAATGGTAACTTAACTATTCACAAACGCATTCATACTGGAGAGAAACCATATCACTGTGACATCTGTGGTAAATCATTCTGCCAAAATGGTGAATTAACGAAACATAAATACATTCATACAGGTGAGAAACCGTATCACTGTGATATCTGTGATAAATCATTCTCTCAAAAAAGTCACTTAACAACACATGTAGCTATTCATGCAGAAGAATAAGTCAAAATTACTAGATACACCAACAAAAAGAAATGGAAAAAATTTGTTCAACAAACATTAAATGATATGCCATTGCAATCTGTATTTAACACAACCACCAAGATTTATTATATAAAAAATAAATAGCTTATCTAACTCCTAATGTATTCACTAGGGAAGAATATATAAACTGTGATAACAGCTTCCTTACTCTAACCAGATCTACATTGATATTGGTGAGATAACTTATCAAGGTGTACTTTAAAAAAAAAAAATCATTCTTTTTGAATATTCAGATATATTACGTGCCGGTGGCACGTAAAATGCACCAATCCGACCGTGGCCGTTGCCAGCCTCGCCTAGGACCTGTGCAGGTGGCACGTAAAAAGCACCCACTACACTCACGGAGTGGTTGGCGTTAGGAAGGGCATCCAGCTGTAGAAACATTGCCAGATAAGAGCCTGGTGCAGCCTTCTGGCTTCCCAGATCCCCAGTCGAACCGTCCAACCCATGCTAGCATGGAGAACGGACGTTAAACGATGATGATGATGATGATGATGATTCCAATTCAGTGGTTCTCACAACTTTTTTCCCCTTTTAACTATACTAGCAGTATCGCTCGGCATTGCTCGGGTTTGTTTCAACCCTTTAGAATTGGAATTTTTGAAAAGTAAAAACTTTACATTATGTAGCTTGTTATTCTCTTTAAGTGAACATTTTTCTGGTTGAAATACACCGAAAAATGGCAACATGGCCGTCAAAAAAATCGTAAAAAATAGGGATTTTCATAGAAAAAAAAGCACCTTTTTGATGTAAATAACTTTTGGTGTTAACATGGTCCGATTTGAATTTTTTCTTCTGTGGAAGGAAGAGCAAGCCTTCTATCATACTCTCAATTTTGGTCAACTTGCGCTGCAGGGTCTCGGAGGAGATAGTGTTAGTTGAAGGCTACCAAACCTACCATACACAGACAACTTCAGCTTTATTTATATATATATATATATATATATATAATTTAGAATGTCAGTCTTTTCTTTTTTACATTGTGTAAGTCAAAAGGTGAATTAAAATAACACACATGTAATATTAAAAATCTTATTTTTACTAAATTAATACATATACACTTACTGTATTAATACATATTGGGTCATCTCATAAGTAATGCAGTTTCTTAAATATTTCTTTTATTCTTCAAAATTAAGATAAAGTTCTTTTTTAATCTAAAATATATTCTCCTTCATTTTCTATAATGATCTTCCATCTATTCTCCTGTAGACTTGCAACAGTCCTCTTGTGGAATAAATGATAATGAAGATGGAGCAATGTCTGACAAAAATGGAAGATGGGGCATCATTTCCCATTCAAACTGCTCCAGCCTTTGGAATGTCATCCTTGCTTTATGTGGCTGAGCATTATCCAGATTGAAGAACACCTTTCATGCTTTTTACGTGCCACGATCGGATGGTGCTTTTTACATGCCACCGGCACGGGGGCCAGGCGAGGCTGGCAATGGCCACGAACGGATGGTGCTTTTTACATGCCACCGGCACGGGAGCCAGGCGAGGCTGGCAACGGCCACGAACGGATGGTGTTTTTTACGTGAAAAACCGCATTATTTATAGGATGACCCAATATTTATTTTTCTTAGATTATTTTTATAATGGAGTTTCAAAAATGCAAATGCAATAGAAAATGTGGATTGGTTTTAAAACTTGAATAAAGGAGTACCTTTTTTATATTCACAGCTAATTATGTTACTGAAACGTACATGTTTCAATAAACAAACAAAAAAAAAATCACTAGAAAGTAAAGTTATCATGATCTATTTTATTCTTTTGAAGATTACTTCTATGTCACTTCTCAAATGTATGAAGGAGTGTTTCAAGGGGCATAATGCAAGTCATTCTCAACTTTAAATCTACTGCAGCAGAGTTCAAAAGCCACATTCACAAAAGTATGTTGACACAAATGGAAGCAATGCGTGTCTGACTCTTTTGCCAGTTTCAGTTATTTTCCATTAAAATTTTGTGATAGCTTTCTCACGAAAAACCATGTTTGCTCTTGAATTGTTCTTCAGCTGAGAAAGTCATCCTAACAATCATCCAGGAACATTTTCAATGCCCTAGCGCTTACCAACATCTGCTCATTACTGATTTCAAGGTAATATTGGTTGAATTCATTTCGTGGTGCTATCAAATGCTACAAAATTTTGTGTTTTGGAAATTCTAGAAGCACTTGCTTTTCACCACCAGCATCAAAAATGACTGGTAGTTTCTCAAACATTAAACTTTTTGGTATGCTCATTTTTCTCCTAATTTTCCAGTTCATGAAAGCTTTCCAGGAATCGATGAATTTTATGATGTATATTCTTTCTTTGCATTTGAAGATTCAGCTCATTTAGCTGCTCAAAAACTGATCAAATATGAGTTGTATGATCTATTTCTCATGATTCAACAGGGTACAAAATTTCATTTTGAACTTCCAAAAATAATTTGAACTTATCTCGAAGACCAAACACTCATTCAGTTTTTTATTTTTAAAATCTTTGAACTCCATGTCAATACATAGCTGCTTCAAAAGGTAAAAGTTCCACCTTTAACAAATATTCAAAACCTCTTGAGCTGGGTATGTTTTATGGGTCATATAACAAATACTTTCAGTTTTGGAGCTTATTTCTCTTTAGAAACTTGAAATCCAGATTTTGATCTCAGTATAGCTGGTACAGCATCTGTACAGTACCTATAGACATCTCACAAAAGTTTTTATGATTCCGTGAAAGATGAAACATTTTCCAATGTATCTGAAGCTTTGATTGTTTGAGAGGGAAACAAAAGAGAAACTCCCCCTTAAATTAAGCAGAGCAAACATAACTTTAAAATCCCAGTAGCTATACACATAAGTTGACTCATCAAGCTGAATTAAGTTAAATGTTGCTGACTTTATCTCATGCACTTACTCATTGATATCAATATTGCTAATCCTTCTTTGAACACTGCTATTTGATAGTGAAACTGCTACAAATTGTTTTCTCTAATCCATTTCCCAGCCTACCTTGATATAAAATTTTAGAGTTATTTAAATCCATTTTGGTTTTGATTATCTACAATTAAATTTTATCTTGCCACATTTTAACTTACAAAATCTTTTTCATATTTTTCCTGTTTTTCATTGCTAACTTGAGTTGGATTTAGATTGATGTGTAGAAGATGTGTAAGTAGAAATTCTGTATGATGTACTGAATATAGACTCTGGATTTCCGAGTGGAATTTGAGTTAGGCTGATGGAGAAGATAGAATTCATATGCAGTAATTGCAGTAAACTTTAATATCATTTGTTTAATGGATTCTCTGTGTGCCTCTCTCGAAGTACTTGATAGCTTCTATTACCTAAATGACTTAATTAGCAGTAAATGTAAGTGTACCAAAAGCATAGGAGCCAGAGTAAAGAGTTGTAAGTTCAGGGCGTTATTAACCTTTATTGGCAACAGAGGATTTGTCTTTCAGAGTAAAGGACAAACTATGATGCATTGTTTTATTGTAGCAGAACATGGACATTAAATTTAGCAGGTTTGTGAACACTGGAAAGAAATGACAGGAATATGCTCCACTGGCTTTGTAATGTAACAAATGAGCTGAGAGAATAATTGGGGCCTAAGGGGAATCTGATATATTGATCAAATAAGATTACATAGGAATGGACATACAAAGTGTACAGATGACAACAACTGCATAAAAATGTCAAGCACTCAAAGGGGATAGTATCTGTAAAGGTGGGAGACCTAGAAAAACAGGACAAAGAGATGACAAAGATCCACAACATGCAATACTTGAGAAAATTCACATTCTCTTGTAAGGGTGAAGAGAATGCTAAAACATGGTGATAGAGGCTGGCGTACCTTTACCCTACCTATCCTCTGTTCTCACCTGTACGAGTTGTACTCACTTTGAAAGCTCCAGAATAGGAGTTGCATCTTGTGTAAAACTTGTGAACAGTGGAGTCCTTACCAGGTTCATTATTTCTCTTGGAAGAAGTGTTTCTATATGCAAATATATGGGAAACTACCACCTGTGTCATCTCTTGTGAAAGGTAGGAGAGTCCAGTTTGCTGGACATTGTTGTAGAGCTGAAAAAGAGCTAATTTCTACTCTTCTCTGGAAGCCATCTACTCGCAATACCAGAGGGCACACACTCTCCTCCTCTGATGTAATCTCCAGGGATACAGGCATCCAGCAACAGGACCTCCGTAATGCCATGATGGACCGTGAGGTCTGGTGTAGCATGGTAAATTCCATTGTCTCGACCACGGTCGAACAATGATGATGATGTTTCTATCTACTCCAGGTCCCAATTAACTTCCCTTTCCTCTATTTATTATTACATGTACTTACGTACATACTTATAAAACCCATAAAGAGCCTTGTGAAATACAGTGTTTTCTGGCCAAAATATTTATTTTGCTAATTATTAAGCTAGTAAAAACAAAAGTTTTAGGAAATGCATTGAATATAGTCGATATTTGAATGAGCACAGACAGAAACACAAGGGAGATAATTAACATCACAGTAAATATAGCCAGTGTCTTATGAATACCAAAATTGACATAAACCTACACTGGTATGCTTTTTGTTGTGTTCACTCGTTTATCCTTAATTTCTGCAAAAATGTATTTTGTACAATGCAGACATGAAAAAAATTACACTCTTAGTATTTACATAGTCACTTGAGGTTCTTAAGTTTTTAAAAAATACAGTTTTTCAAGCAAGTATACAGAACATCTTTTTGATCTCTTAAGGTTCGGTCTTAGGGGCTTTCGGCCTTTATACGCCACTCTAGGTTGACCCATCCTAGAATATTACGGCCAGGCCTCAAACCTATATCTCGGGAAAGACATTCAGCACTTAACCACCCGAAAGGGCGCGGGCTTGTCTAAGCTTACGTATGAGGAACGTCTCCAACGGCTGGCATTACCTTTACTCGAACGACGGAAGATGCGGTGAGATCTCATCCTGGCTTTCAACTTCTTCAACGGGAATGTAAACCTACCAGTTGCAGAGTTTTTCACCCCTGCGCCAGATAGAGGTCTTCGTGGGCATGATCACAAACTCTGCCACCGACACTTTCGACTCAACAGCCTGAAGATGACATTCTCTGTTCGTATCACAGCCCCGTGGAACAAGCTACCACAAGATGTCATTCAACTGCCCACCACTCCCCTGTTCAAAGAGGCTCTGGACAGCTGTGGCGACTGTGTATAAAACTGTATATAACAATAACTTTTTAAACTGGGTTTAGCACACTGTGTTCTTCTGCCAATAAATTTGATTTGATTTGATATGTATATATTTGTATGTGTATTGGTAAAGATGTAAAAATATGATATAGTAGTAGTAAACTTCTGGGCGTATCCTTCAGCTGAAGTATATTACCCACTAAGTGGACTGCTGCAACCAGAAGTAAAATGTTTTATCCAAATATACAAGATCCCAAGAGCCTTCCAAACCAGGAATCGAATCTGCAACCTCATTTCTAAGAGCCCAGTTACCTAAATTCAAGGCTACGTGCCTTCTCTCTTTCGCCCTTTCACACACACACACACATATATAGAGGGAGGAAGCTGTAACTTCGAAGTTACTTCAGATTTCTTCAAAGTATACAATAAAACTCAATTTACATGTAATGGGTATATTTCAATTAATGTTTCACTGGTTTCTGTGTATAACTTTCCATAAAAAATAAATTTTAATAAAGATATACATATTCTTCTCATCATAATGTCAGTTCAAAGCAAATACATTTTATTTTAATATATAGACGTATATATTCCGTATCGAAAGTGCGGCCAAAGACAAAACCACCTTCACCGCCACGCTATGATGAGGTACGAATCACTGGTTAAAGATGTTGGGTGTTTTATGAATAGCGTTTAAATTCACAAACGTAAATTTGATTTTGTTGTTTTGTGAAAAGCAAACTGGGGCAATCTTTCGTCTCTAGTAGACCTTTCCGTCGATTTCCGTAAATAAATTTTTTTTTTTACATATGGGCTTGCGGGAACTTTTGAAGTAATGAGAGCGAAAGAGACTAAGAGAAAGCGATTGTATGACAAGGGAAATTCTTTTGAAGTTACCGTTCATGGGGAGCATTGATGTACATGTGTGTGTGTTTGATGGGGTGTGGGAGACAGACAGTATGTTGTGTAAGTGAAGTGCTTCTGTTAGTGTGTGTGAAGAGACAGAGAGAGTAATGTGTGAAAGAGAGAGATAACTGAAATTTTTTACTCGGTGTATGTGTATATGTATGTATATTACTTCAAAAATTCCCGCAAGCCCATATGTAACAAAAAAAATTTTTTTTTACGGAAATCGACGGAAAGGTCTACTAGAGACGAAAGATCACCCAAACTGGTTCACTGTTTGCAGCTATTACGAGTTAGTTGACATAAGTTACTTACTTTGAGTTTGTAATAACGTGTAAATAATGTCCTCTATTTTCTTACTGTTTACTTTAGTAAATTGTATTTATATATCTCTTAACGGCATTCCTACTGAAGTCAAAAATTATCTATTGCGCCAAAAATCGTAATTCGGAAGTGTATGTTTCAAGCATCATAGATTACGATTCTTGAAAAGAAAAAAAAAAAAAAAAAAGGTGAGTTTTTCCCATTCCCCTTTCCTCAATTTTTCTGCTTTTACTTTCTTCAAAAAGTTTTTTGAGGAATATGCTTTTAAACATCTGAGATTGTGATTCTTTAAAATATGCTTAACTTTATAAAACATATATTTTGAAAAACGTTTGCGTAAAGTCGGGACTGAAAAACTGCGTGTGCCTGTCCCCTCTTTTTTATGCAGAATCTTAATCTCTGATGCTCAAAACATGCGAGCCAAAGAAATAGTTGTGTCTGGCTTGCTAGATAACGCCATTTGTCTGTCATGTTATAATATCTCATATTCTAAGATACATGTAATTCACAGTTAAAAAAGAATTTTAAATTCATGTATTTCAAGCTTTTTATATACCCACTCCACCTCAAATTATTGTTCCTTAGTTTTTTTCGGTATTTTATAATGTCTCACATTATAAAACGCTTGTAGCTACAGCAAAGTAAAGAAAGACGCTACTTTGAAAACAGAGAGGAAGTTGTCACAGATCTTGAGCAAGAACAAGGATCACTTTACACCTATGAAGTACAGACAACTAACTCAACACTACAGGAAACTACCACACAGGTACGGTCTTCCTAAGATTCACAAGGATGGTATTCCATTAAGACCTATAGTGAGCTGTAGAGGTTCAGCATGTCATCCACTGAGCTGCTTCCTTGTGGATATAATCAGTCCATTAGCAGGAAAGTCAAAATTGTACATGATGTATTTCATCCACTTCATAGAATTGATCACGGATACTCCCATTGAATCCAACCAGATGGTGAGTCTAAATGTGATAAGTCTGTTCACCAAAGTCCCAACTGGTGAAGCACTATCGGTGATTCAAGAAAAACTAGTGACAAACACCCATCTAATAGAACGCATTAGTATACCACTAAGAAACTTGATGGAAATGTTCTACCTTCTGTGTAGAAACTACCTACTTCAGTATGGATACCGATATATATCGACAAGAAGAGGGTTTAGCTATGGGTTTGCCATTATCACCGATAATAGCCAATATACATGGAATACTTTGAGAATTTAAGATCAACACCACTAAAACCAACCCTATGGCTGCGATATGTTGATGACACCTTCATACTCTGGCTCCACCAGGAAGATGTCCAAGTGCTGTTAGACCATTTGAACTCAATAAAGCCATCCATACAGTTCACAATGGAAAAAGAAAAAGACAATCAGCTAGCATTCCTGGACGTATTAATAACACGCACCAAGTATGGATTGAGGATATCCGTACACCGCAAGCCGACTTTCACTGGATGATACCTCAACTTCAATTCCCACCATTCATACAGTGTAAAGAGAGGGATTGCTCAGTGTCTAAAACATCGAGCAATTAATATATATGAAGGTGTAAATGTACTCTGTAAATGTATATAGGCTTTACATAATGTTGTATGATATAATTTTAATAACAAATTTGAAAGTAAATCAAATTGTTTTGGTTAATGTTTATATTTACAGTTTATCAATATAGAAATACAAAATTTCTGTTGTTGATTTTGTACATTTTAAGTATCTTCTAATATCTTATACTGTTTTCTCTCTTATTTCAGAATATCACATGACTTTGGCAAAACAGAATTTTTTACTTCATAATAAAAAACAAAATGATCCGTTGGATGTGTAATGTCAGTGTGCATACAGGACAGTGTGTAAGTGGCCTGAGAGAAAAGTTGGGCATGAGAAGCATCAAATGTGGTGTGCAAGAGAGGCGACTGCGTTGGCATGGCTATGTGTTACATATGAATGAAGACAGCTGCGTGAGGAAGTGCCACTCCCTAACTGTAGGAGGAAGCTGTAGAAGAGGTAGACCCAGGAAGACATGGGATGAGGTGGTGAAGCATGATCTTCGAACACTGGGCCTCACTGAGGCAATGACAGAAGACCAGGACCTTTGGAGATATGCTGTACTTGAGAAGATCCGGCAACTAAAGTGAGATCCCAACCACACATGTCCAGCCCTGTTAAGAATACTCCTGATGTGTTGGGTGATATGAAATAATATCCTTGAGAAGACCTGTTGAGTCAAGTAAAACCAATATTGTAGCTGGGGCTGGTGCCCCTTGACTGGCTCCCATGCAAAGTGGTATGAGAAAAGCATCATCCAAACATGGTCAATGCCTGGTCCGATGGCACGTAAAAAAGCACTATCCCCAGGCCCGCCTGACTGGTTCCTGTGCTGATGGCACGTAAAAAGCACCCACTACACTCTTGGAATGGTTGGCGTTAGGAAGGGCATCCAGCTGTAGAAAATCTGCCAGACCAGATTGGAGCCTGGTGCAGCCACTGACTCCCCAGACCTCAGTCAAACTGACCAAAACATGCCAGCATGGAAAAGAGACGTTAATCGATGATGATGATGATGATAAACATATATATATATACCATAAATCCTCGAGTATAATCTGTATTTTTCCCCAAATTTAAAGGTCAAAATCTTTAGTGTGTAACCCATTATTGTATTTGAGCGGGGCGGGGGATTACATCCATTGGCCACCCTATTATTGCCCACTTTGGGAATCACTGGTTTAGACATCAATTTATTCACCGCACCCTGTGTGTGTATATATATATATATATATATATCATCATCATTGATTTTATATATATATATATATATATATATATATGTATGTATGTGTGTATGTATATATGTACATATATATGTAATTATATTAATTTAATGTAATTTAATGTATTCATGGCTTTAGCTCTAGTTAACTTAGTTTCTCCTTTTGCTACTGTGTAAAAAATTTATCTGAATTGCCCCTCTCTCTCTCCATTACTGCTTTGGCTCTTAAAGGCACAATTGTTCCATTGTTTCCTTATCCATGATGCACCCATCCTTTCCTGTCCTCACCAGAAACCTCTCTTCTGTACCGGAACCTCTCTCTCTCTCAACAACACTTCTCCTTCTGTCCTCCCCCAACTCCAGTAGTGCCATTCACATTGCTGTAATACAAATTACACAGCTTGTTTACATTGAACCGAACAAAACAAAACATGACTATGCAGTACTTATTGTTTTAATTTAGTTGATAAGAAGGTGGTGAGCTGGCAGAATCATCAGCAAGCCAGGCAAAATGTTTAGTGGTATTTCGTCAATCTTTATATTTTGAGTTCAAATTCTGCCGAGGTCAGCTTTGCCTTTCATCCTTTTGGAGTCGATAAATTAAGTACCAGTTGCATACTGGGGTCGATCTAATTGAGTACCCCCTGCCCAAAGATTTCAAGCCTTCTGCCTATAGTAGAAAGGATTATTTAATTGATATGCCAATTAATTATTTTCTCTATCTATTTATAATGAATTAACTATTTTTATACATTTATCTATTTATTTACTTGCCTTAAGAGAAAAATTAGTTATAAGAGGCATCAGACGTAGTGTGAAAGACTGTGCTGGTATGGTCATGTGATGCATATGGACCACGTAAAAAGTGGAGAGAACCTGTGGAAGAGGTAGACTCAGGAAGATGTGGGACAAGGTGGTGAAATATGATCTTCAGATGTTGAGCTCATGGAGGTGATGACACGTGACAGAGACCTTTGGCGATTTGCTGTGTTTGAGAAGGCATGTCAAAGGCAGCCATGTCGGTGACATGTAAAGGCACCCTGTACACTGTGAAGTGATTGGCATCAGGAAGGGCATTAGAAACCAAACCAAAATGGACTAAACCTCAGTACAGCTCTCCAGCTTATCATCTAACCTAGTGTTTCTCAATTTCATTCTGGTTGTGGCCCCCTTTAACCCTTTCGTTACCAACCTGGCTGAAACCGGCTCTGGCTCTTTAGTATGAATCTCTTGTTTTCATAAGTTTTGAATTCAAATCTTCCACCAAATCTTAGTCACAATTTATGTTCCTAACACTAGCTTAATGATAACGATGTTATTTTACTAAATTCTTTGTTATATTTAAAATGATTGGAAGAAACACAGAGCATCTCAAAATAAATACAGTAACGAAAGGGTTAATTCAATGTGAAATTGTTATGGCCCCCATGCTAATTTAAGTTTTTATCCCCACTCTGTCCCTCAACTTAATGCATCTAGAGAAGTTGAAAGAAATATAATTTTGCATCAAACATCCAACCCACTTGTAAACAAAAAAAAAAAAATAGTTGAATAAATATTTCATTTGAATAAATTTATTTACATTTACAAAGCAAAAAATATAACAATTTTAGTTTATATTGCCTGATTTCAATGGGAATTTTGTGACTAATGCAGGGTTACCAACTTTTCAATGTTTAGTTTGTTTCAAAGCTGTCAGTGAGAGGCGTAAATCTCCTCTTTTTTCTAAGTCAAAGCAATTTCGAGTCTTTGACAGCAGACACATCACCCGACTGAAACTTGAATCAATTAAATAAGATGTGGGAAAACCGAGTAAAAGCAACTTAACATTTTTCCAGAGTAATGGGTACTTTTTAGAGATCTCTTCATTCATCCTCAGCTTCTGGTATCCTCCATACTTGAACCTAGCTAGAGCTGCTGTGTTATTTTGAAATTCAATGAAGCTTTCTTGTATGTCAATATCAACTTCAGATGGATCAACAATGACGAGATCCACAAACCATTGTGGCACTAACATTTGGAGTAGATCAGAGAAGCGAATTTCCATATCATTATGTAACTGCTTCAAATGATCAACATCAACTGTTAAGTCATCATCAAGAAGCTTAGTGGATATGCTTGCTAAGGAATGAAACTGCAAATTCCCGTCTTCCAAGATTCAACCAAAATAATAGTTTCCCGTTGAAATTTTGATTTTCTCTATGCAAGAAAGCAGAATGGAGTTATTTCCTTGAAGTGAGTTATATACAGTAGCGGTAACACATCATGACGTATTTTTGCCATTTCAATATGGCTAACCCCTAAGGGTGGATGCTACTGTAGTTTTTAGCCCCAGGAGGACACACTCCTCCAGCTGGCCATAGACACACTATCTGTGTCCTGTCAGTATTTGCAAAGGGAAGTCATCCTTCCCGTCTTCAACTTATGATACACACGGACTCGAGTTTCGAGGTATTGACCTCTCGTCAGCGTGTGACAATCATAGTTGTCTTCCCTTTGCAAATACTGACAGGACACAGATAGTGTGTCTATGGCCAGCTGGAGGAGTGTGTCCTCCTGGGGCTAAAAACTACAGTAGCATCCACCCTTAGGAGTTAGCCATATTGAAATGGCAAAAATACGTCATGATGTGTTACCGCTACTGTATATAACTCACTTTGATATTTATCATTGTTTGATTTCACTTTTTCAATATCAGCGACAGTGGGCGCTGGAAAAAGTATAGGCATTTGTGAAGGAAATCTAATTCTCGGCGACAACTATGATTGTCACACGCTGACGAGAGGTCAATACCTCGAAACTCGAGTCCGTGTGTATCATAAGTTGAAGACGGGAAGGATGACTTCCCTTTGCAAATACTGACAGGACACAGATAGTGTGTCTATGGCCAGCTGGAGGAGTGTGTCCTCCTGGGGCTAAAAACTACAGTAGCATCCACCCTTAGGGGTTAGCCATATTGAAATGGCAAAAATACGTCATGATGTGTTACCGCTACTGTATATAACTCACTTTGATATTTATCATTATATATATATATATATATATTTTATAGTTTAATTTTTCTTACAGAAACACTCAATGCCCTTCCCCCACCTTGCCCACCCATCACCTACCAGGTTTCAAAAAGCTAAAATCTCTTAATCTTTCACTTTTGTCTAATGTTTTCCGCATGCGCAGAATTCTACTGAAATAGCAGACTTAAAAAATACCAAACCACCATCAGAAAAGCCAACATGCTAGAAACAACAGGTAAATGACATTATTTCTGACGAAACTTCCCTGCTTTCCAAAAAGCTAAAAGCGAAACATTGGGAGTGTGTATATGGGTAAAATTCTTAAAGATTTGTACTCTCTGTTTTTTGCTTCATAGCTTACCAAGAGTAAAAATTTGAAAGAAGTAAAAAAATGAATTTGGTGTGGAGAGGGAGAAAATGAAAATCTTGAGAACATGTTTTGTGGGTGAAGTCCTAATGTTCTGTGTCGTAAACATAGGAATCGGAAGAAATTTAGGAAACAATATAAGGGGGTGGGGACAGAAATGTCACCTCAGATATGCTCGAAAGAAAAGGTAAAGGACAGGATTTCTGGAAAAACTTCCTTTTAAGTTTATATTGAAGATCAGGTGTTTTAAATACGCTCATCACAAACACAAATTACAAAATAGAAAAAGATCATTTCAATTGGATTTGAGCTGTAAATTTGTGCAAGAAATAGCATAATTCGCACTCTAGTTTAATTTCTCATCCGCCATGAACATTATGAATGTATACTATACAAAACACTCCTGCTCCTTTCATTTGATCCTCGTACCATCTCCATCATTATCATCATTGTTCGACCATGGTCGAGACAATGGAATTTACCATGCTACGCCAGACTTCACGGTCCATCATGGCATTACGGAGGTCCTGTTGCTGGATGCCTGTATCTCTGGAGATTACATCAGGGTAGGAGAGTGTGCGCCCTCTGGTATTGCGAGTAGATGGCTTCCAGAGGAGAAGAGTAGAAATTACCTCTTTTTCAGCTCTACAACAATGTCCAGCAAACTGGACTCTCCCACCTTTCACAAGAGATGACACAGGTGGTAGTTTCCCATATATTTGCATTTTGGTTGGATGGCGCTTCCACGAGAGATTTTGAGCTCTCATAAGGAGGCGAGTGTAGGTTCCATCCAACTGCCTCCAACCATCTCCCCTAAACTAGCTTCTGGTTGCATTTATCTGTTTTAAAATCCCTGTCCTACGTGCCCCCTACTATTCAATTTTCTCATGTATTCTTGCCCAATCACCAAATGATTATCATGCATTGCTAAGCTAAGCTAAGCCTCATTTTTCAATCCTTCATTCATCCATTCGCCATTAACACTTTAAATGTAATGTTCACTATTTAAATGTACTGTTTATTAATAATTAATTTTTCTCAGAAGCTAACTAATTAAATTAGGATAATTACTTGTATCTTGGCCTGTTTAATTTCTTATTTTTTGTTTCTCTATTTTAATTTCTCATCTGCCATAAACACTATGAATGTATATTATACTAAACATCCCTGATACTTACGATAGATGCTCATACCATTTTTCCCAAATTAAACTCGTTTGTTCACGGTGCGCCCACCCTGTCCCACCCCACCACCAATACTGGATATCTTGATCTTTACCCTGATCTTTATCTCTATCTTCTCACCATCAACACTGGATATCTCTCTCTCCTCCCACCACCATTACCTGATGTCTCTTCTCTTCACTACTTCTCCTCACTGGGCTGTTTTCTATATATTACCTGCACTCTCTCTCTCTCTCTCTCTCCTGGGGCATATGCAACTAATTCAGTTGCCCTTCATTTCGTTTCGTTCTGTCTAGCGATTTCTCACCACCATTACCAGATGTCTCTTCTCTCAGTCCCCCTTCTTCTCTGGTGCTGTTCTCTATACTATCTGCACCCCCACTCTCTCCCCGCAAAATGCAACTAGGTTATCTGCCCACCTACTTAACTGACTATCCTTCATTTCATTTCATCCCGTCTAGAAATATTCCAACAACTACCCAGTAATTTTTTTTTGCACATATCAAGTGAAGGAGACAGCTAATGGGCTGTATGTGTGTGCTTGTTTGCTTGTGTCTGTATGCATGCGTGCTGTGTGTATGTAAGGATGAACTTGTTACCTTTCCACCTGTGTCTGTGTGCGTGCATGCTTGTGTGTATGTATAGATGAACTCGCTTCCTCTCTCTGTCTGAAATCACCCACCTCTTATGATGACAATGGATGAACTTGCTTCCTCTCTTTCTGTCTGAAATCACCCCTCCCACCTTACCATGACCATAATGCTTATGCTCACAATGCCGCTAACACCTAAAACTCCTAGTCCTATCTCTTGTAGGGGTAACGATCTTAATCCTAACACACTTGAATGTATGAATGATGTTAGGTCGGAAGTGAGAACAGATGAAGCATGACTAAAAAACGAACCCGACAACCTTCCTCTTCTTTTCTGACACTGAATAATATCTCTCCTCCACAAGCCTCACCTCACATTCCTTTCCCAGTTTTCAGAGTCGACACAGTCAATGTAGGCACACTGAAAACTAGGTCTAGTGAGATTGTAGAGATGCTTGAAAGGAGACGTGTCAATGTATGCTGCATACAAGAGGTAAGGTGGAGAGGAGCTTCAGCTAAGGTCCTCACAGGCAAGGCACATAGGTACAAAATCTTCTGGCAAGGTAAGATGGATGGAGAGGGGGATGTAGGCATACTCCTTGTGGAGAAATGGGTAGATAAAGTCATAGAGGTTGTCAGAGTATGCAATAGTGTGCTTTAGCTCAGGCTAGTCCTGCAGAACAGCACAGCTACAATTATCTCTGCCTACGCCCCACAAGCGGGCCTATCAAATGATCAGAAGGACCACTTTTATGATACCCTTCTACAGGCTACCTCAAAGATGAGTGGCAATGACTTCATCTTTGCGGCTGGAGATTTTAATGGGCATGCTGGGCGGCAATCTGGTATCTTCACTGGTGTACACGGGGGCCATGGTATTGCTTTCCAAAACGACAAGCGAACTAGGCGACTAGAGTTCTGTGATGCATGTAACCTTTTAATCTGCAACACTAACTTCAGGGGAAACCAGACAGCCACCTGATAACCTATCAGTCACACGACTCTGCTAGCCAGGTTGGTTTCATCCTCACCAGACAGCGGGACACAGGGATGTTCTTAAATACAAAGACCCTCCCGGGTGAAGAATGTATCCCCCCAGCATAGGCTAGCCATTACTGACTTTAGGCTCGAGGCCAAATGGATACCAAGAAGTAGACCAATCCCAAAAAGAAGGATTTGGAAGCTAAAGAACCCTTCACATGGTCAGAGATTTAGGGATATCCGCATCAAGAAATTTGATGAGAAGGAGGAGGAGCTGCAGACATGGCACATAGAAGATAGCTGGAAATTCCTACCGGACAGCTTGCTGAGTGCCACAGACCAAATATGCGGATGGTGCAAAGTCCCTTCTAGACCTAGAGTTATGTGGTGGTGGAATAGTATGGTAGAGCCATTAGAGCAAAGAAACAGGCCTGGAAAGCCTGAGCGGCAGGTATACATAGCCAAGGGCAAAGCAGAAAAGAAGTTTGCCAATGTCCAGCGATGTGAGGACCAAAGAACTGAGGTATTTTGGATTGCAAGACAGTGTGTGAGAGAAAATTGTGATGTCACAGAAGAGAAATGTGTCCGCATGGATGATGGTGCACTTGCATTTAATGATTCTGTAAAGAAAGAGGATTGGAGAAGCCACTATGAAAGACTGCTGAACGTGGAGAATGAATGGGAAGAAGAGAGCCTGTCAAATGTTGACCCAGTTGAGGGACCAGCTATCCCAATAGACAGCTCCCTGGTAGATAAAGCAATTAAGGGTATGAAGCCAGGAAAAGCCTCCAGCCCATCAGGATATATATATATATATATATTCTTTTACTTGTTTCAGGCATTTGACTGTGGCCATGCTGGAGCACCACCTTTAGTCGAACAAACTGACCCCAATCCTTATTCTTTGTAAGCATAGTACTTATACTATCAGTCTCTTTTGCCGTATATACATACGATGGGCTTCTTTCAGTTTCCGTCTACCAAATCCACTCACAAGGCCTTTTTTGGCCCTAGGCTATAGTAGAAGACACTTGTCCATGGTGCTACATAGTGGGACTGAACCAAAAACCATGTGGTTGGTAAACAAGCTACTTTTCTACCCAAGGCCCGAAATGTTTGAGGAGAGGGCCAGTCGATTAGATCGACCCCAGTATGCAGCAACTGGTACTTAATTTAATATGAAAGGCAAAGTTGACCTCGGCGGAATTTGAGCTTACCACACAGCCAACCCTGGAACCACAGGTCTTTTCAGCCCTACCTGGTGCATATCCTTTCAAGAACCTGATTCTATCTGAATCCTTATTTTACTATATCACTCCGTTGATATATATATATATATATATATATTAGAAATATTAAAAAATTACTAAGTCTCTCTAAAGGAGATTATGGCAGTGTTACTGGATATTAATAGTTATCGCCATACTAATATGGCAGTCTATAAATATAAGACTAAAGCTGTCGCTGATTAGCTCCAAGAGGCCATCGCCTCTAGCTAGCTATATATGAACGCAGGTTCGTATGTCATATAGCTAGCTAGAGGTGATGGCCTTTTGGAGCTAATTAGCGACAGCTTTAGTCTTATATTTATAGACTGCCATATTAGTATGGCGATAACTATTAATATATATATATATATATCAACGAAGTGCTCCAGCATGGCATATTGTAGTATTTTAGGATGGTCATTTTTTTTTGCTTTTTAAATATTATAAACTTACGTTTGACATAATAATAGTAATTTACTCTAGTATTGATAAAGGTAATTCTTACAATAAATTATCAATTCCCGTAATGTTTATATAGATAGGTGGTATAATTTGATGTGTTTATAAAATAATAAGCGTAGAAGTGGCTGTGTGGTAAGTAGCTTGCTAACCAACCACATAGTTCTGGGTTCAGTCCCACTGCATGGCATCTTGGGCAAGTGTCTTCTGCTATAGCCCCGGGCCGACCAATGCCTTGTGAGTGGATTTGGGTGACGGAAACTGAAAGAAGCCTGTCGTATATATGTATATATATGTATGTGTATGTGTGTGTGTGTGTTTGTCCCCCTAGCATTGCTTGACAACCGATGCTGGTGTGTTTACATCCCCGTCACTTAGCGGTTCGGCAAAAGAGACTGATAGAATAAGTACTGGGCTTACAAAGAATAAGTCCCGGGGTCGATTTGCTTGACTAAAAGCGGTGCTCCAGCATGGCCGCAGTCAAATGACTGAAACAAGTAAAAGAGTAAAGTAAAAGAGAGAGTTTCTTTATATTTACCACTTTCTATGTATATATTGCTATTGCATTTTTAGGTGTTTAATTTTATTAAATTTTTATGAATTTTAAAAATTTTGTAAAAATATATTAGTAAGTTACTTTTACTCTTTTACTTGTTTCAGTCATTTTACTGCGGCCATGCTGGAGTACTGCCTTTTAGTCGAGCAAATCGACCCCAGGACTTATTCTTTGTAAGCCCAATACTTATTCTATCGGTCTCTTTTACCGAACCACTAAGTTACGGGGACGTAAACACACCAGCATCGGTTGTCAAGCAATGTTGGGGGGTACAAACACAGACACACAAACATATACACACACACACATATATACATATATACGACAGGCTTCTTTCAGTTTCCGTCTACCAAATCCACTCACAAGGCATTGGTTGGCCTGAGGCTATAGCAGAAGACACTTGCCCAAGATGCCATGCAGTGGGACTGAACCCGGAACCATGTGGTTGGTTAGCAAGCTACTTACCACACAGCCACTCCTATGCCTATGGTAAGGTATATATATTTTTCAAATATGTTTAAACAATTTTAAATTAATTCTATTATACTTTAATATTATTGTAAGTTATAGAAGGCTTTAAAATGCATATATTATTAGTTTAGTATATTGGATATAACTTTCTATGTGTACTCCAGAAAATAAGGTTGTCCTGAAATTGAAATTGTGGTCCTATTGGTAAAATTCCAAATTTGTAATAATAATAATAATAATGATATATATATATATATATAAATTAGAGAAAATAATAGATAAAATAATAATTTTTATTATTGTTATTATTATTATTATTATTATTATATATATATATATATATATATATATATATATATATATAGAGAGAGAGAGAGAAGAGAGAGAGAGAGAGAGAGAGAGAGAGAGAGATATAAATATATATATATATATACATACATATATATATATATATTGGTAGGTAAAACGGCAGGTTGGTATGTGTGTGTGAATATATATATATGCCCGGATGTGTGTAAAATCACAGCCTGCTTTTGAGTCACAAGAAAGAGATACACTGTTGAGACATGTGTATTAACTTAGATAAAATATATTTAGAGAATATTGAATTGCATAAAGGATTGGTACGTGAGTGGTTAAGCACTTAACTTATGACTTGTTGTTTGTGTTTTCAAGTGACACACTTGAAAAATAAGAATATATAATATAAAGACTAATATAGTAAATATCAACAGAATGATTGAAACAGAACAACTAAACACAACGTAAATCAAATTTAGAATAGACATAAAGAGGTAAGGACAATTTTTCTTTTCTTAAGACTTAATAACATTGATATGTAGATTGCACTGAATAATTAAATTGGTAGGGCATCAGAAAACAGCACAGCTCCCATGACTTCAGGAAACACTTTTTCATGCTGAGAGTTGCTGAAGCATGGAACAAACTGCCGGCATCAGTTGTTAGTTGTCGAAGCACTGCATCCTTCAAAACTTCCATGCTTCCCGAGATTCGTCAACACTACACCTGATTTTCTCCCCTCCATACACACACAAGCATGTATCTAACTCATGCATTGTTCGCTTTCCAGACATTTGTACATTACTGCATGTACTTTATATGCACTTTCTGACAAGTTGTGGTGCACCTGAGCACTGTATACAATAATTTCATTATTATTATTATTATTATTATTATTATTATAATCATACTGTGGTTCATATAAAATTACCAGTACAATTATTCTTTGATGTATTTGTTAAACATATTTTAAGAAATGGAAAGTAAAATATAATAATTTGGGGAAAAGGGTAAATCAATTACATTGATCCCTGTGCTCAACTGGTACTTATTTTATCAACCTGGAAAGGATGAAAGGTAATGTTGAACTTAGTGGAATTTGAATTCAGAATGCAAAGACAGATGCAATGTAGCTAAGCACTTTGCCCAGCATGCTAACAATTCTGTCAGCTTGCCACCTTATACAGTATTACTATATTGAAACAAAATTTCAATGAACATACAGGTTTAACACATTCAGTGCAGTTACTTCAATTAACATACAGTTATTTCGTTTACAAGACTTTGTTTCAATGCTCTTATTAATGATGTGTGTGTATATATATATATATATATAATATATATATATATATATATATAGAGAGAGAGAGAGAGAGAGAGAGAGAAGAGAGAGAGAGAGAGAGATATAAATATATATATATATACATACATATATATATATATATTGGTAGGTAAAACGGCAGGTTGGTATGTGTGTGTGAATATATATATATGCCCGGATGTGTGTAAAATCACAGCCTGCTTTTGAGTCACAAGAAAGAGATACACTGTTGAGACATGTGTATTAACTTAGATAAAATATATTTAGAGAATATTGAATTGCATAAAGGATTGGTACGTGAGTGGTTAAGCACTTAACTTATGACTTGTTGTTTGTGTTTTCAAGTGACACACTTGAAAAATAAGAATATATAATATAAAGACTAATATAGTAAATATCAACAGAATGATTGAAACAGAACAACTAAACACAACGTAAATCAAATTTAGAATAGACATAAAGAGGTAAGGACAATTTTTCTTTTCTTAAGACTTAATAACATTGATATGTAGATTGCACTGAATAATTAAATTGGTAGGGCATCAGAAAACAGCACAGCTCCCATGACTTCAGGAAACACTTTTTCATGCTGAGAGTTGCTGAAGCATGGAACAAACTGCCAGCATCAGTTGTTAGTTGTCGAAGCACTGCATCCTTCAAAACTTCCATGCTTTCTGAGATTCGCCAACACTACACCTGATTTTCTCCCCTCCATACACACACAAGCATGTATCTGACTCATGCATTGTTCGCTTTCCAGACATTTGTACATTACTGCATGTACTTTATATGCACTTTCTGACAAGTTGTGGTGCACCTGAGCACTGTATACAATAATTTCATTATTATTATTATTATTATTATTATTATAATCATACTGTGGTTCATATAAAATTACCAGTACAATTATTCTTTGATGTATTTGTTAAACATATTTTAAGAAATGGAAAGTAAAATATAATAATTTGGGGAAAAGGGTAAATCAATTACATTGATCCCTGTGCTCAACTGGTACTTATTTTATCAACCTGGAAAGGATGAAAGGTAATGTTGAACTTAGTGGAATTTGAATTCAGAATGCAAAGACAGATGCAATGTAGCTAAGCACTTTGCCCAGCATGCTAACAATTCTGTCAGCTTGCCACCTTATACAGTATTACTATATTGAAACAAAATTTCAATGAACATACAGGTTTAACACATTCAGTGCAGTTACTTCAATTAACATACAGTTATTTCGTTTACAAGACTTTGTTTCAATGCTCTTATTAATGATGTGTGTGTATATATATATATATATATATATATATATATGTTGTTGTATTTTGGAATGGTCATTTTGCCAGTTTAGCCAATAAAAACACACGGACTATATATTTGGTGTTACTTTGCTTCAGTGTTATTTATTTTTTACATTAAACTTAATCTTATTTCGGCCAGAGTTCTTTCGTCGCACTGCTGTGACCACATCAGTGGTCCTTTGCTTTCTTCTTTCTTATTTGTGTGTCTCTCCTTACTAACTGTCAGCCAGTTTGTATTTCTATTGTATGTGTCTTCACATAAATATAAGACTAAAGCTGTTGCTGATTAGCTCCAAGAGCGACAGCTTTAGTTTTATATTTATAGACTACCATATTAGTATGGCAATAACTATTAATATCCAGTAACGCTGCCATAATCTCCTTTAGAGAGACTTAGTAATTTTAATATTTCTATTATATATATATATATATATATATATATATATATGCATATATATACACAAACACACACATATATAGATATATTGGCAATAATCATAACAATATAGAACATGGAGACTTGTTCATCCTCAAAATTTATTTTCTCTTATTTTGCAATTTTACATACCATATTATTATGATCCTCATGACTTACATGTATTTACACTGCACAGATTATGAGCAGTTACAGATGTGCAATTTTTATTCCCACTTAAACATAAAATTTCCACTCTTTTTTGAATATTATTTTAAAATCAGAGTTTAAAATATGGACAGTCTGAAGTTTTTGCTTGAATTCCAGCAGTGGAATTTGTTTTGTAAGATCTCTGATGTGAAATTGTGTGTTGAAATAGATATTGCAGTATTTCGGGATGGTTATTTTGTGTCTTGCTAAATAAACACACTGGAGGAGACACGTGGGATGGAAGGGTCACTGAAGAGGTCATGGGTATGTGATAAAAGATTTCCAGACAATGGATGTAAAATAAAATAAGAACAATAATAAATGAGTGTAAAATGAATATATAGTGCATGTGTTTATTTGGCAAGAGGGAAAATAACCATCTTGGAATATAACAAAGAAGATCTTTTTCTAATTAAACTTCTTAAATAATATGAATTGTTTATGATTTATATTAAGAAATGAAGGAATAGGGAATACTGGAAGGAGTAAAAGTCAGAAATCATGAAGCAATATCACTGTTTGTTGATTTCTCACAGGCTTTTGACTCCATGGTACAATGGAAAAATACCACTAGTGTGGTTGTGGGTTCAGTCCCACCGTGTGGCATATTGGGCAAGTGTCATCTATTATATATTTCTTTACTACCCACAAGGGGCTAAACATAGAGGGGACAAACAAGGACAAAGGGATTAAGTCGATTACATAGACCCCAGTGCGAAACTGGTACTTTAATTATCGACCCCGAAAGGATGAAAGGCAAAGTCGACCTCGGCGGAACTTGAACTCAGAACGTAACGACAGACGGAATACGACTACGCATTTCGCCCGGCGTGCTAACGTTTCTGCCAGCTTGCCGTCTTGTCATTTATTATAGCTTCAGGTTGACCAAAACCATGTGACTAGATTTGGTCGATGGAAACCTGAAATGGGTCATTGTGTGTGTGTGTGTGTGTAGATAGATATATAGATAATAGAAAGATAAGTAGATACATGTGTGAAGCATTTTCTTGACAACATATAATGGTTGTAAAAGAGCATCACCCTCACACAAATGATGTTTGCTTCCTGCTTCCCTTGAAAATTGTGACTGACCATGGAGAAATTTGGAAATTGCTTATCCTGGTTTGTTTTCAATTATTTAAAACAACTTCTAGTCTACTTATCATTCTAAGTAGTAGTTGTTATTGTTTGTCCTTACCACAGTTAATCTACTGTTTTCTTACATCCTTGAACTTCTAACTGTTTATAATAACTAACTTCCTATGAAACTATATCTTGCTTTAACCACTGTGCACTAGCTATATGTTTCCTATTTGGAAACAGACAACGGCAATCCCCCAGCACATTCTATGTCCATTATACAGAAAACAAGCATATCTTTACAGTAAAGTCTACTTGCCAATGCAAAGTGGCAGATCTATGTAGGATGATGTAACAGCTTTTCCAGCTGGTTACTGACACATGATCTGTGTCCGTATATTGCAAGAAAGGGACTCTATTGCTCCCTTTCTAGCCATAGCGATACTTGTAGATCAATGGTTTCTGGGTAATTTCCCTTCATTGGTACAAGACAACCATCGGCTAGAGATGGCAGCCACTTGCACTTGCTCACAGTATATACTTTTAAAGTAACACACAGTCGCTGATCTCATAAAGAGAAAAACAACTAGTTTTAAATCTCTGAGCGAGAAATAAGTAGTAACAGTACTGTACAGTAAAGTCTATTTGCCAATGCAAAGTGGCAGTCCTACGTAGGACAATATTACTACTTTTTAGCCTTAGCAAGACATCTTTTCCAGCTGGCTACTGACATATGATCTGTGTCCATATACTGTGAGCTAGGGAGTCTGCAGTAATTCCAATAGCTTGATTTATTAATGCAATATAATGCCATTTCCAACTACCTATGTGTGAGACCGCATTTTCCACTTTCCTTGCCATCAAAACTAAGTCACAAAATCGACTGGATATCACACCAGAAATGAGAGTTGCCCTCTCTAAAACAAAGCCGAACATAGAAGAGGTGGTTACTTTGCTGTATATAAAATGACAGACGGTGTGCTGTTGTGAATAGTTTCTTATATAGTACTAGCAGTATCGCCCGGCGTTGCTTGGGTTTGTAAGGGAAATAACTATATAAGCATTTATAGACAGTTACTTCCCTTATATAAATCGATCGAAAATGCATTAAAAATGCGGAAAAATTATGGAAAATTTTTTTTTAATTCGTAGACTCATCGTAGCCAAAAAAATGCATTAAAAATGGGAAAAAATGATGGTAAATTTTTTTTTAAATCGTAGACTCATCGTAGACGCGCGCTAATACCCAGAAGGGCTCAATATGAATCACGTCTATAAGATAACCGCTTTTGGTTAAACTGCACCGCAAGATGTGGGAGTAGTTAGGAATCTAAATTGCAGGAGACTGACACACAACTTCACTTTTATATATAAAGATTTTTTGTTGTCATGTTATTTACCAGTGATTCAGGAAAAGGGATGGCAATCCTCCAGGGGAGGAGGAGAAGACAGTGTTTCTACTAAAATTGTGGGTTTCCTTGCATACTAGTGGTCCAATTGCAGAAACTTCTGCCGAAACTTTTGCCGAAAAAAGCTAAATTGGTTGGAATGCCTCACTTGGATAATCAATATGAGGAATGACCTGACAATGGGGAGGAATAGCATCCCAAACATGGTGAAAGGGGAAGGGGATGCCAAAAGTTCAAGAACCACTCTCATGTACATATTTATACCTATTTCTTTACTACCCACAAGGGGCCAAACACAGAGAGGACAAACAAGGACAGACAAACGGATTAAGTCGATTATATCGACCCCAGTGTGTAACTGATACTTAATTTATCAACCCCGAAAGGATGAAAGGCAAAGTCGACCTCGGTGGAATTTGAACTGAGAACGTAACGGCAGACGAAATATGGCTAAGCATTTCGCCCGGCGTGCTAACGTTTCTGCCAGCTTGCCGCCTAATATACCGTATATATACATATATATATCGTAGTTTCCATGTATAACCCACGGTTTCTTTCTGCCAAACAGACATAAATGGGTCTTATGCAGTTGTTAATGCTGGATGCTTGGGATATTTTCAAACTGTTTTCGTTTCTCATTTGTTTGTAACCAATTGATCAACTGATTCCCTGTATTTTCATGTATATTTATTGTATCCCAATGGGGCATTGTGTGGATTAAGTTGTAGTTTTCAGGATTGCGGTTCACAGTCCAGAAATTACAGTACATGAATGTGTGCCATTTTTTCCATGTTAATTATCCTGCATTTTATAGGGAAGTGGGAATCATCGAAAAAAGCTGTAAGGGGACCAGCATGTAAATTTTTTTTAAAGTTTGAGAACCAGTGATCTAAATTACTCCAAACAATTTTTTTCAAACTAAATAACAAGCATGGCCAGCAGAATAACTTATTTAATTTAAGATCTCCAGTTAACCATATTTTCCTCTCATATAGATTAGTCTGAAGTTGTCGAATATATTTCTTGTTGGAACTTTGCAAATTGGGTAATTTCGACATTGGTCTGCCATCATCTGTAATTGATTATTTTTCAAGAGTTCTTCTATAACACATATTTCAGTCATTTGGAATAATATTTTGAAAGTTCAAAAGATTTTATAAAACAATTATGTGCATGTATGTAAATTATTTGGAGTGGGGGGATGACCATCCTAAAATACGACAATATCTGTTTCAACACATGATTTCACATCAGGAATCTTGCAAAACAAATTGATAAATGTATACATTCATCTGTTCATTCAGTGTGTATATATATATATATATATATATATGGCGTGCTAACGATTCTGCCAGCTCGCCGCCTTGTCAGTATATATATATATATTATATATATATATATATATATATATATATATATTCCGTAAACCTGCCTTCGTCTTTTGTTTATTTTCATAAAGCTTCCCGTTATATATATTATTATATATATATATATATCTATATATATATATATATTATATATATATATATATATATTATATATATATATATATAATATTTATATATATATATATATATATTATATATATATATATATATATTATATATATATATATATATATATATATATATATATATATTATATATATATATATATATATATATATATATATATATATATATATATATAAAACTTAGAATAACTTAGAAAGGTTTTGGCCAGTATTGGCCCAGGCCATGTCTAACTTAATAGCACCACCTGGCGAAGTCTTTCAATTCAGGATTTGGGCACCGAGGCCCATTCGAGCAGAGAGTTATTGTTTACGGAGACATATCCGGGTGTGGGTGGTTTGTCCGGGACTGTTTGAAGGAATTTGTCCAAAGACTTCTTGAATGGTCAGTTTCTTTTTTAACGTGTCCTGGTGTAATGTTGAAGAGAGCGGGTCCAATTGAGGTGAAATAATTCTGCCGTATTGTCGTTATATGATGCGATTTAGATTTTTGTTGTGGACGGATGGCACGCGGTTCAAGCCTTGGATGTATTTTGAAGGTGATGCCAACATCATCCGGACAGTGCTGATGGAATATTTTCCACATCATACAGATAATGTAGCGTTCACGGCGTCGTTGGAGTGAATACAGTTTCAGCTTTTTCAGTCAACCCCAGTAGTTAAGGTCTGACATGCCATCTATCTTTTTTGTGATTGACCTTTGGGGAGCTTCAATTCTCATAATATTTTGTTTTGTGTAGGGAGACCACAGTGGACAGCAGTATTCAAGGTGGGGTCAGGCAAAAGTGGAGAAGAGAAGGATAATAGTGTGGGAATCTCTCGACTGGAAGGTTCTGAGAATCCAGGAGCACATTCTGCGGGCCATGTCAACTTTGCTGCTTATATGTGTAGCCCAGCTTATGTTGTTGTCCACTGTTACTCCCAAGTCTCTGATGTTGTTGGACGCCGTGAGAATTTCTCCAGAAGGAAGGGAGTATGGGAGTTTCAGAGCGTCCTCTCTTCCAAAATGGATCAGTTCGAATTTGTCTTCGTTTAGCAACATGTTATTCTTTTCCGCCCATTGGACAACAGCCAGTAGGTCTGACTGAAGGCTTATTCGGTCATCCACGCCATTGATGACCTTCTGGAGCTTGGAATCTTCAGCGAAGGTTCTGATGCTACTGTGTTTGATGGTGTCAGTAATATCATTTATGTAGATGATGAAGAGAAGTGGGCCCAACACAGTGCCTTGTGGGACATCACTGCTGACTTTGGCTGGGCTGGATTTGACTCCTTCGACTACAACATGTTGGGTTCTGTTAGACAGGAAGCACTTGATCCACCGCAGCAGCTTTCCAGTGACACCAATATTGGACAGCTTTCTCAGAAGGATCTTATGATCAACCCTGTCAAAGGCCTTGCTGAAATCAAGGTAGATGATATCAGTGTTGGAACCCTCTCCCAAGGCTCTCAAAATGTCATCAAAATGATGCAGTAGCTGCGTCAGGCAATCTCTCCCATTACGGAATCCATGCTGGTTGGAGTTCAGCATATTATGACTCTCAAGGAAGTGAGTCATACGCGATCTCAGCACTCTCTCAAATACCTTAATGATATGAGAGGTGAGTGAGATTGGACGGTAATTCACGGCAAGCGATTTGTTTCCTATTTTGAAAACTGGGATGACAGACTGGGATAGAAGGTCTTCTGGTATATATCCAGCATCCAGTGAGTTCCGCCACTGATTGGCTAGAGGGGGTGCAAGTTGGTTTTGACACATCTTCAAGACACAAGCAGGGAACCTATTGGGACCTACTTCTGAATTATGCTTCATTTCCTTTATTGCTGCTAAGACATCAGGAGCGCCAAATGTTATGTCCGATAAAGTGTATTGGGGAGTAACATCGCTGATACAGCCCAGATCAGTCATATCAGGATTGCTGAAAACAGAGCAATATTGTTTCTGCAATATCTCTCCCATGGTTTTGGCATTGTCTTGAAGAGTACCATTTTCATCAATCAGAGGGCCAACAGTAGAACCAGTGACTCCGTGTTTTTTTGCAAATGAAAAGAACACTTTGGGATTGAGTTTGATCTTCTCAATGGCCCAAGCCTCTTCAGCTCTTCGCTGACTATTGATGATAGACATCATGTTGTTTTGGAGTTTATGTTTTTTAATCTCTAGCGACGAGATGGCAGTCAGGTTGATGTGTTGCTGTTGACAGTATTTCAGCTTGTTGATTTTTTTGTTAATTCTTTTAATTTTCCTGATGAGAGATTTTCTATTTCTAGGGATTCGACACTTAGATTTGTTTGCAGATCTTAATGGGGTGTGTTTTGCACATATGTTCGTAATGGTGTCTACAAATGACTGCCAGGACTTTTTGATGTTAGTGGGTGTGTATGTGTGCATGAAGGACCAATCGACTTGTGCAAGATCATTATTGATCGCTTCCCAGTTTGCATTGTGGAAATCCATAGTGTCAAATGGATGAACAGGAGGGATGACATTTGTTTTGCATTTTGGCCAGTGAAATCTCAGATCACAGAGAACCATGTCATGGTCGGAGAGTAGAGTTTTCTCCACTGCAATATTGTGGATAGTATCAGTGTGATTGCTGAAAATTAGGTCTAAGACGTTTTTATGACATCTCGTTGGTTCGAGTACCAGTTGGGACAGGAAGAAATCATCCATGAAGTCAAGAAGCGATTCCACTGCCTCCTTGTCAGGGGTTGAGAGAGAAGAACCTGGCGGCAGACTGTTTGTAGACCAGTCAACCCCGGGAAGGTTGAAGTCTCCCATCATTAAAATGTTGTCAGGTTGACACTGCTGCATGAAACACTTTATGTTGTTGAGGCATTCCTTGAAGCATGGTAGGGGCGTTTGAGAATGAATCATGAACATAAATGGCAGTCCCACCCTTTCTTCTGCCAGCACGATCAGCACGAATGGCTTTGAAATTTTTAACTTTCACCTCGGCTTCCAAGTGAAGGTTACTAAGATGGGTTTCAGTGAGGACGAAGAAAGGGATGTGGTTTGGATGGGCATCGACCCAGTCCTCCAGGAATTTTATCTTCCATTTTTGGGTATTGGTGGAAGGGCTGATGCCTTGGGCATTAAGCAAAAATGTTGAGGCGAGAGTGGATGGTTTTAATTGTTTTGGTGATTTGTTTATTTGATTGCTTTTTAATGGCATGTGCAGTGGGGTGATAGTGGTGGATGGTGGTGGGTGATAGCTCGGATGTTTTTTTCCAGTTCTTTTGCTAGATTCATTATAGCTAAAAAAGAGGAAGAAGAGGTTTCCTGTCTAGGGAACTGTAGGTGACAGTGGTTGTGGTTATTTTTATATGAGTGGTTATTTCTATATGAGTCGTATATGAGTCGTATAATGTCATTTGTCCGACGAGTCCCCGGGAGATGGGTAAAGGGGCAATCCCTGTGCAAATACAATCTGTCTCGCTGGGAATAGCGGCAGATTTGGGGATTCCTTGTTTGAGATATTGGTGGTTGTGGTGGTGTTGTAATAGAGTATGTATTATGGTGGTTGCTGTTGTAGTTTGTGGGGATAAAGCGTTTTGTTCCAGGTAAATGGGTGAATTTGCAGTCTCTATCAGTGCATAATCTGTGGCGAAGAGAATATCGGCAAATGATGGGGTTTCGAGTGGGTGTGTAGGTGCGTGTGTGAGTTGTGAGAGGTGTAGATGATAGTTTGTTGAGGTTTTGGCGACCTTTGTGACCTGTAGGAGGTAAACACTTTGAGATAGCATTAGTAGTAGTAGTTGTAGTAGTAGTAGTAGGCAGAAGAGATGTTGACAGTGATGATGATTGAGGAGGTCGATTCCAAGATATAGCGGTAGACAAAGATGTTTGTGGATACATAGTGGGTGTAGTACTAGTAGTAGTAAGCAAAGGAAATGATGTTGACAGTGATGATGATTGAGCTGCTGGGGCAGTGAAAGGAAGGGGTGGTGCTTCCTGCTGTGTGACCCTGATGACTGGGGGGTCAATCGTTTCGTTTAGCAAATCGGCCATTGTAGATGAATCAAGGAGTGGTTCATCCTGTTGTTGTTGCCGCTGAGGTTGTTGTTGTTGTTGCGCTGGTGATGCATCGAAGAGAAAACACATCTCAGTTTATCGAAGTGTTTATTTATTAATTTAAAAGCAACTTCGATTTGTTTTAATTTATTTTGTATCTGCTGTTCAGATTGAGTTTGCAAATGGTGAACTGTTCGTTTAGCAATTTCGTTCAGACACGAAGCACCTATGCTCTCTGTTTGGGTAAGGCCATGCCATGTGTTGATAAGAACGTCGACTTCATTATCAGACCAGTTTTTGTTGGATTTTTGGTGGCTAGCCATTCTGGTGGATATGTTTTATTAAATTTTATTTTGTTCGTTTGTTTTGTTGATAACTTTTAATTATTATTTTTTTTTAAGGAGAAGTATGTAGAATAGAGTGTACAGAATGTTTGCTGTAATACTGAGAAATTTGTATTTGAATTATGAGCTTGCAGTTATTTTATCTTTTTTTTCTTTTCTTTTTTTCTCCCTCTTTTTCTAATTTTTAATGTGTGGGTGATCCTTTAGTTATCAGAAGGTGTTGACGAAAAATGAATACTCTCTCATAGGAGTGTGTGGTTTTGTTTATTTGGTAGTTTGAAAATTATATATATATATATATATATATATATTATATATATATAATATATATATTATATATATATATATAATATATATATATATATATATTGTATATATATATATGTATATATAATATATATATATGTATATAATATATATATATATATATATATATATATATATATATATATATATATATATATATATGTATATATATATATATATGTATATATATATGTATATATATATGTGGATATATATATATATATATATTATATATATATATATATATATGTATATAATATATATATATATAATATATATATATATATAATATATATATATATATATAATATATATATATATATGTATATATAATTATGTATTTATATATATTTTATTTTATAGAAGGAGCTTCTACAGGACTAGAACTGTTTCATTCAAAAGAAATCATCAGGAAGCTAGTAGACAAGAGAACTCTTGTCTACTAGCTTCCTGATGATTTCTTTTGAATGAAACAGTTCTAGTCCTGTAGAAGCTCCTTCTATAAAATAAATTAATTTACTCTGCTATGTATTGAGTACCTTATTTACTGTGGTTAACCCCGACTCAACCCGGGACCTACATATGTATATATATATATATATATATATATATATATATATATATATATATATATATATATGTGTATATATATATATTATATATATATATATATATATATATATGTAGGTGAGTTGGGTACAGAAATTCAGGGTGAGTACTTGATAATTGTAAGCACCTGTATATACCGTTTGGTGGTGTAGGTGGTGGAGTAAATTAATCAAAATAAAAACATGATGCCAAGGATTCAGCGGTACATATGTTTCGGGCCTTTATTAGACGGATTTATAACAATGCATAATGTGTGTTTGTGGCCTTCTTCAGCCGCGCACAACTACTACCTCAAGGACATGTATTACATAAAAAATTCTACGTTGGGGATGCAAATCCTCTCATTCGCGTACGACATAATGCGGCAACAGCATAAAAATGAAGCGTCCATCTCGTCCTTCTCTCAATGTAGAATGAGGAAGTTTGGATGTTGAGTTAATATAAATAAATGAATAAATAAATATATACATATATAAATACAGACAGACGTGAAGGAACCTGGTAATAAGAGCAAATAGAGATAAAGATGGAGGGGCGAGAATTCAGGACGAAGGATAAAAAATATATAAAAGTGTAAGTATAGAAAAATATAAAAATGTGGAGTGTAAAGATATAAAGAGATATCAAAAAATATCAAAAAATATAAATGAATATAAAGGTATAAAGTTATAAAAAAAAAAAAAAATAAAAAAATAAAAAAAATTATCAGAAGTATAAAGGGTATAAGAGTGTAGGAATGTAAAAGAATATAAGGATAAGGGATATATAGAAGTGTGAGTGTATGTAGGTACGTACGTGTGCGCGTCGGTTCGTGTACCCAACTACATGCGCCTTTTTCCATGTATATCTGTATATGTTTACACGAGAGTACGTATGTATGCTTGTATGCGTGTAGTTGCGTATGCGTGCGTATATGTGCGCGTGTATATGGGTGTATGTATCCATGCGGGTACGTATGTACATGATGACCACTTAATACGTTACGAAGAACTAGATAAGCGGCTCAACAACTCTAATTTACAATACACTAGGTCCCCAGACGCCCCGGTTGATTTATGACACCCAACGCTTCTACAACCAGAATTTGTCATTTTCCTGACCACCATGTTTGGTCCGTAACTACTATATATCCCTTATCCTTATATTCTTTTACATTCCTACACTCTTATACCCTTTATACTTCTGATAATCTTTTCTATTTATTTTATTTTTTTTATTTTTTATTTTTTTTATTTTTTTTATTTTTTTATAACTTTATACCTTTATATTCATTTATATTTTTTTAGATTTTTTATATCTCTTTATATCTTTACACTCCACATTTTTATATTTTTCTATACTTACACTTTTTATATATTTTTTATCCTTCGTCCTGAATTCTCGCCCCTCCATCTTTATCTCTATTTGCTCTTATTATTAGGTTCCTTCACGTCTGTCTGTATTTATATATGTATATATTTATTTATTCATTTATTTATATTACCTCAACATCCAAACTTCCTCATTCTACATTGAGAGAAGGACGAGATGGACGCTTCATTTTTATGCTGTTGCCGCATTATGTCGTACGGGAATGAGAGGATTTGCATCCCCAACGTAGAATTTTTTATGTAATACATGTCCTTGAGGTAGTAGTTGTGCGCGGCCGAAGAAGGCCACAGACACACATTATGCATTGTTATAAATCCGTCTAATAAAGGCCTGAAACATATGTACCGCTGAATCCTTGGCATCATGTTTTTATTTTGATTAATTATATATATATATATATGTATATATATATGTATATGTATATATGTATATATATATATATATATATATATTATATATATATATATATGAATAAAAAATGGAGTTAACGCAGGTTTAAACAAGTATTTTTACTTTCTACATATGTTTCGAAAATTCCACTGATACTATTCAAAAGAATAAAAGGTATAAACAATGCAATCTTCTCTTCGGGAAAGTGAAAAAACGAAACTCGTCAATACGACATTTTAGCAAAAAATGATGGATTCGTATAGCGATAGACAGATCGCTATTAATATTGTTTAAAAAAACGTTATATGATATAACGTCATAAGTAGCTAACAGAAAGAGTAGGGATATTAATAGTGAATGTTAAATATAAAGGAAATTAAAGTCTAAACTATATATAATGATAGAGACTACTTATATGCACTAAAAGTATGTTTCTGCCAATGCTTACATCTGTATGCTCGTTCTATAACCGTGTTTACTAGAGTATTTTTAGAAAAAATAATGAAAAATAGCTCAGAATTGCAGAGAAGACAGAATTTCTTGCCTTTGTCATATGGTATCGAAATTGAGAGGATCAACCATTCTAAATGAAATTGTTCATTGTGGTCTTTTAAATCCCAAATCAGTTTGCTGAGACCGGTACTATTCCGTTTATTTCTATCCCTAAATGTTGAGTAATGGATAGAAATTATTTTAGATAACTCTAACGATGTGCTTCCAATGTAAAATCGTACTTTATTACGAGTACTGATTATACACTGGTATATAGAATTTTTAATCTTAGAGTTACTTGACATAAATTTAATTCTATTGGGATCGACTTCAGATACAATAACCTTGTTATTAATATTTCTAGAGGGTTGGATGGTATTAGCTAAATTAATGTTAGTATTAGTAAATGTATTAATATTTAACAGTTTGTTATATGAGAAGATATAATTGCAAGAGATTTTTTGTGTTTGAAAAACCTATCCTAACCTTATGTGAATTAATTATAGAGTAATATCTAGAATTGTTTGGAAAATTCCTAGCAATAGCTTGACGAAACAGCAGTGGGAGATTAGATTTAATTTGTCTCCCGTAAGGAATTATTAACCAAATATTTTTACTAGTATTCATAGCGTAATTACTTTTGAAGGTGTTATATTTACTTTTAGATCGGTAATAGGGGAATAAATAAGGGTTATCTGCCTTCATTCGCTTTGTATCGGTGCGTAAGTTATGTTGTTATCAATAATTCTTTTACGACTAGAAATCTTATCTACATTATTGAATTTACAATTAGACTGAGTAGAATCAATGTAGAAAATTTTTTCTGTATAACCTGCTTTGATTAAGGCAGAGTTATAGAATTCAGCGTTATTATTGAAAATATCAACATTAGCAGATAATTTAGATAATCTAAATGAAATATTCTTAACTAAATTCTTAGTAATTGCTCCAGGATGATTACTAAATTTGCTAATGTACTTAAGATTGGTCAACGGTTTATGATATGGGAAGTAAGAGTCACTGTGTAAGTTAAGCGTAATATCTAAAAAGTTGGCCTTCGTCAGATCGTCATCAAAAACGATTTTTAAGCCCATTCTACTGAAAAAATTAACTAAACTATTCTTAACTTTTCGTATCTTTTGGTTGGAAACATTTTGGAGGTAAAGTAAACAATCATCACGATATAGACCTCCATAAATGTTAGGGAACTCTTCAGCCATTTCAAAAAGAATATATATACAGACCAAATCAGCTATCTGTGCTGAATCAGAACTTCCCATAGGTATATCGAAACTATCTGGTGTGTCTTTACGGACCCACAACTTATCATCAAATTTTATAATAGATCTTCTGGCTGCCAACACAACATTAATTTCTTCTCGGTGAGACCAGCTTTGTTATGAGCAAGCCAAAGTGCCTTATTAAGTACTATTGGATTAATAGACGAATAAAAATTGGAAATATCAAATTGGATAAACTTTGTACTCACCTTACTGTTAATAGACCTAAACCAGTCAACTACGTCAAATGAATTAGTCCATAAACTAAGTTTTAATGTTTTGATTAAATTAGGAATATATTTATCTAGTATATTTTTACTAAGGATACCGATGTCAGAGCTAGAAGGGCAGATAAGCCTTAATGATGGGTTAGTAAAAAAATTTGGTTTGTGATCCTTCAAAATGAACCTAGGTTGCTTAGGAACAAGTGGTTCTGTCTTCATTTGTAGGTTATATTTCTCCATGATTTTCATAGCCTCAATGTTGGCTTTCTTAAGTATTCTTTTATCATCAATTTTATACTTTTTCTGAATTTCTTTTTCAAGTAATTCCAAATAATAGTCTTTATAAAGTTTGTACAGATTTCCAGTCTTATCAGATTGAACCAACATAGTATCCATAGAATTGATTTCTTTGGTGATGTTGCAAAGATACCTCAGATGTTTATTTCTTAGTGGTGATCGTTGAAATTTTACATTTCTCACAATGGACCAGAGATCATCTTCAAATTGCTTCAACCTTGGGTTAGGCGGCGGACTATTTTTAGATTTAAATAACTTGTTGAACTCAGATGTTTTATCATTAGTGTGTTGTTGAGTGTCATTTTTGTCAAAGAAAAAGGTAAGCCATCTTATTCGGTTGATGAATGAATTAATCTTATTGACAAGTTGTTTAAGGAAAACATTCTTAGGTGGAATAGGAATGTCCTTAAGAGATGCGTTAATATTCAATAACTCCATATGCTGTAACTATTCAGTTAGCAGGTTGTTAATAAACCTGATTAAAGTATTATAAATAGATGAGTGTATTTTACCTTGTTAACAATTAACACGGATAAATAAATGAATAGTTACCAGGGCAGCAAAAATCCCACAAGTAAAGATGTTGTAACTCCTTGTTTATAAAGGTTGAAACTTCGTGTTTACGTTGAATATTTTGAATAATATGAATAAAAAAATGGAGTTAACGCAGGTTTAAACAAGTATTTTTACTTTCTACATATGTTTCGAAAATTCCACTGATACTATTCAAAAGAATAAAAGGTATAAACAATGCAATTTTCTCTTCGGAAAAGTGAAAAAACGAAAATATATATATATATATATATACTGACAAGGCGGCGAGCTGGCAGGATCATTAGCACGCCAGGTGAAATGCACAGCGGTATTTCGTCTGCTGTTACGTTCTGAGTTCAAATTCCGCCGAGGTCGACTTTGCCTTTCATCCTTTCGGGGTCGATTAAATAAGTACCAGTTACGCACTGGGGTCGATATAACCGACTTAATCCATTTCTCTGTCCTTGTTTGTCCCCTCTGTGTTTAGCCCCTTGCGGGCAATAAAGAAATAAGAACATTATCCTCTAAAAAGACAGAAGTAGCCCCAATAGAGACAATAGAGGAGTGTCTCAAGGGAATAAAGAGGCTTACCACATTTTATACACGTGGAAAGAAGTACGGAACGGTGAAAGTAAGGTTTGGTAAAGAAGAAGACGCGAAAAACTACGCCACTGAGTCAATAAGAACAGTGGAATGGGTGCTTCTGACGACTTACTGTGGTAAACAAGTGGCCAGGGTAAGGATTGGCAGAGTGCCCCGGAGATTGAGGAAGTGTGGCTGGTAGTAGCAATTATGTATAATATGGAGGAAGACGCAAAAGTTTTTAAAATAACAAGGACGAAAGAGGTAAACTGGTGGGGACACAACCTTGAAGCGGCGCTGTCCAAGTCAGTTTACAAGACCTGCACAAAATAGCAGAAGAGATAGTGCTACCAGAAGATGCGAGAGTAAGAATTGTGGTGGAGGGAAGACCTTCAACTTGTTACCAGTGTGGAGAAAGAGGACACATGAGAGCAAGGTGTCCCCAGAAAGACAAGAAAAGTATAGAAGAATAGAAGCAGCAGGGTACCGAGCGGGAGCAGAGTGACGAAGTAACGGACCCAGTAAATGAGAAGTGTCCGAAGAAGGTGGTGGAGGATTATACGGTAGTAAATAGAAAAATGAAAGAATCTTTTCGGTTTGAACGGCAGTTTTTAACATAATTTCTAGGTAACTAAAAAATTTTAAACTTCGTATACTGGTAGAATGTGTTTATAAAACATCTTTTTCTCTTGGCTTTATTGAGAAAATTCTATAGTTTGTGAGATATTTGTTGTTGTTTTTCTTCAATTTCTGCAATTTCAACCAATCACTGACGTCTATTGAGGTAAAAAACATTCTGTGCCGTATGAATATGTCCCTTGTTTAAGAAACAGATTGGGTTTATTCACATTTGTGAAGAAAAAAAAGATACCCTTCCCCCCACCCCTAATCCTAACCCTAACCCTAAAACAGATTGAAATGCAATAGATCGATGCTAGTGTCATAATTATGGGTGATTATTTCATATGACACCGCTAGAAACAAACTGCCGTTCAAACTGAAAAAATCCAAAAGAAAAGGAAGGAAGGCGTGGACTCACCGCCAAAGCGTCCGTTAAAGAAAAGGAAGGAAAATAAAAAGGAAGAGACACAGCAGCAGAGTACAACAACATCAGCAAGGGAAACCAACGTGGAAAATCAAGTGGGACTGAAGGAAAAAGTAACTAAGAAAGAATGGAAAAATAAATGGTATTTGGTGACATATGCGAAAAGTACGGAAATCGAAAAGAAAATAACAAAAATGAAGACGGTAATAAGAGTGAAGCTAAAACAGAATTTTATCCTGAGAGTACCAAGGCATTTGTAATTGACAACGAGAGGTGTGAGAGGCGGGGCGAATTGTTTGGAAACAAGAAAGACTCAATGGGAGTGCGCGTGGAGTTCGATGACTTTCCGCCAGTAATAGATTACAGGAACTTAATACCTTACATAAAATGGTGAGGAAAAGAAAAACGAAAAGGAGAAAAATGTTTGAAATTCTATGACTGTAAAACAGATTTAAATGATACATTCACCCTCCATTCGTTCATTCTGTGTTTTGTCCCCACTGTAGTGTCCGTCCTGTCTGTCCTTGTGTATGAGCCTGAGCGCTAAAATAAGGAAATACTGTTGGTTCCCGACCTTCTAAGGTCTAACCACTGACAACATTACAGCAACCTCCATCTTCGTCACCACCATCATGTCTCTCACCAACGTCGTCAACAATACTTACACAGCTCCAACACATTGCACTGGTTCTAACATATCGCTGTTCGTGAGCTTTCCTCACCAGTGTTAACAGCTAACATACAACCCACACAGATGCATGTAGATATATGAATAAACTAGCAGTATCGCCCGGCGTTGCTCGGATTTGTAAGGGAAATAACTATATAAGCATTTTTAGAGATGTAAAGTATAATAGCCATCTCAATATGGCTAACCACAAAGGGGGTGGGGTGTAACTGTAGCTTTTTACGTTCTGAGATTTAATAATAAATTTTTAGAGAGTTACTTCCCTTATATATGCCAAAAATGCATTAAAAATGGCGAAAATTGATGGTAAATTTTTTTTAAAATCGTAGACTCATCGTAGACGCGCTCGAAGGGCTCGATATGAATCACGACTATAAGATACCCGGTTTTGGTTAAACTGCACCGCAAAATGTGGGAGTAGTTAGGAATCTAAATCGTAGGAGACAGACAGCACACAACCTCTTTTTTATATATAAAGATGTACATCAACCACTTACATTCAGCTAGTGTATATATATACGTGTGACTACAATAAACGTATTTAAAGTTATCATCTTTGCTCCATGTATTTCTTTACCGGGTTCCTACCACAATGACATTACAGCCTTCTGAGCGAAGTCACGTTAGATGGAATACCATTTATCCTTCTAAACATACACACAAACACACGTATGACTATAATTCAGATAATAGTTGTCCGCATCACTAATTTTAATTCATTGAAATTTCTTGGCATGTTGACACCTGCTTTACTTATATATGCATATTAATTCAGTTGAGATAGGCAGGGTACTCTGTTCAGATGAAAGATGTATGGTTTGCTTTGGAATAAAGAAAGTCCTGTATATCGTCCCTCTTGAGTTCTGTTCTGTTTTCAGATGACGTGTTCAGTGTTGATTTTAGTTTGTCTAGAATGTAGCAACTCACTGCATAAAAATGTTATTGCGTTGAAGTTTGGTTTTGCTTACAATTTAGCAATCTTTGTATTGTATATTGCTGTATTTTTAGTCAATTAAAACCTTTTAAACTTTGATATTCGAGTTTGGGTTTATAACAATGCTTAAGGATAATTTCAAGCACTGTAATATTGAATTTAACTGTTGATGAGAATCTTACTGAAAAGTAAAATGTAAGAACATCGTATTTCACTAGTCTGAAATAGTTTGAAATGAGTAGATAGAAACATTGTGATTAAGTTCTCTTCAAATGTCTTTATTTGTGATGATTGTGGATTCGTAGCACACACCAAAGCAGGACTCACTACCCGCAGCAGAAAGCATAGACCTACACAAGATCATCAGTCAGCACCATAAAACATCTCATACATAATCAATGTTTGGCTCAAGATCAAAGTAAAGATACCAAGTTGCAGAACCCAGCATCTACCGTTTAGATGTGTGTGTGTGAGTTAAAGCGATCTATCTTAGGCTTTCAATCAACATTATCACTAATTAGAAGGATGTCTATTAATGTATTGTATATTGTTACAGTGACATCCAGTTTCGTAATTCTAAAAATCTAATGGAAAGTAATTGAGTCCTAAGATCCAATTTCTACTTAGAACAATGAGTCAGTAATGTGAAGTAAATAAAATATAAGCTTCTGTTATTTTGCATTTTCTTCTCTTACAGATTATTTTACGTGTGACTGACCTTGAAAACAGAACTTTTGTCGGCTTAGTAAGAGATTCTCGATGCCTAACGTTCGTGTTCAGTGGTGAAATATTTCTTTTTAGAATATGACCTACAATAGTAAATCAAGATTTTCTTTTGATTCTATCAAAATCAAATTTATGTTAGTGATTTTGTTAATCTTAATATATGTTGACCAGTCAATGACAACTAAATGTTACACCTCATGCACATGTGATCAGTTCCAGACTGATATGGAATGTAAAAAGCCATGGCCCAGCTCATTTCCAATGAATGTGACAAAATTGTAAGTTTTAAACAATTTCAAAATATTTATTACATACATAATTTTTCTAAATTTTATTCATATTGGTTATATTGTCATTTAAAATAGCGGATTTCAAACCAACAAATATCAGCCCCTATGAATATTAATGAATTTTTTATCATCTGCCCCTTTTAAAAATGAGATTGCTTCACTGTTACTGTTTAAGTCACTCTTTATATCATCTCTAATTGTCAATCTTTCTATATCTCTATAGCTTATGTGTCTGTGTGTATGAGTCTGTATCTGTGACTGCATGTGAGTATGTACATGTTTATCCAAATAAACGCACCCTTTATGTCCAATGTATTTGTTATGTTGCGTAGACTAAGAACAGTATTCATCCATATAATTCTTGTTTCATTTTGATGTCAGACAAGTTCAGAAATATAGCACAAAAATAATAGAAATGACACACCAGGAAAATAATTCAAGAACTCATATATGACAATTCATTTGTGGCTCTCAAGAAATGGTAGTGACAAAGAAGTGATCAACTTTAGAAATGGTGACAGGATATAGACAGCATAGTAAATTAGAGTTAATTATTCTATTTGAAAGAAAATGGTCGACAGCCACTTTGAAGCCTTTGAGACTTTACAAAGATACATTCACATTGAAATGAAATTGTACTTATTCCTTTTAGTTAAAACGTTAAGTTTGCTGCAGTTTTAACCACATCGACATCATCATCATCATTGTTTAACATCCATTTTCCATGCTGGCATTGGTTGGACAGTTTGACAGAAGTAGGCCAGCCCAAGAACTGTCCAGACTCCAATTGTCTGTTGTGGCATCGTTTCTATGGTTGGGTGCCCTTCCTAACACCAACTACTTTATAGAGTGTGCTTAGGGCTTTTTACATGCCACCAGCACAGGTGTGTTTACGCAACACTGGCATGAGTACATTTTATGTGGTACCAGCACCTGTACAGGACAAGCCTGTATGTATGGTTGACAGTGATCTTACTTAGCTTTTATGTACGGATGACAGCGATTTTACTTAGCTTGACAGCATGTGCCTTACTCTATTATAATACTATGTCCATCAAGGTTTCCTATTTTCATTAAACATCTACTTTAAAAATCAACTAATTCTTTTAATCTAATATCTAATATTTTATTGATGATCTGTTCTAAACAATTTTAAACAATTATTTTCTTTATTATAGGAACCTGACTTATAATGACGTCAGCTTTTTTCAACTTTGGTCAATCAGAACCCTTCTGAATTTAAAAGAATTGTAAGTTGGATTACAATTTGTGATATAATTTCATTAACAATGTAAATATTAAATATACTCTGCTTCTCTTTCTGCAGACCTCACTGTCTCACTTTCTTTATCTATTTGTCTCTATTTGTCAATTATTCTATCAAGTCATTCCATAAGTTCTGTCCAAATTTTGAATAAAGAAAACAAGTGATAAAATGTTATATTTAATTGAAATTTAGTCATCAATGTACTTTCCTTGATTATCTATGACTTCCTTCCATCTATTTACAAGCTTTTTAATCCCATCAATATAAAACTCTTTTGGTTTCAAAGCAAAGAACTCTGAAATATCAGAATCGACCCCCTCCTGACTTTCGAAAGTTATGTCCCCCAAATGATTCTGTAAACTACAAAACAAATGGTAGTCTGAAGGAGCAACGTTGGGAGAATAAGGTGGATGAGGAATTTTTTTCCAACCAAGCTCTTCGATCTTCTGTGATGTGATCTTTGTGGTGTGGGGTTGCACATTGTCCTGATGAAACATCACTCTTTTCGATTCACTAAAGTGGGTCTTTTTTTCTTTAAAGCTTGTTTCAAACGCTCAATTTGCTGACAGTAGACTTGAGAATTGATTGTTGCATTAGGTGGTAACAATTCAAAGTGAATTACTCCTTTGTAATCACACCAGATACAGAGAAGAACCTTTTTACCATGAAGTTCCCTTCTCAGTTGTGGCTGAGCTTTTCCCCCTTTTACCAAGCCACTGTTTACGACATTTAACATTTCGATAGAAGATCCATTTTTCATCACAAGTCTATCCAAAAAGGGTGAAATAAGTTTGCGAGACTGGAGAGAAGAGCAGATGTCAACTCGGGATTTGCAGTTGCTTTCGGACAATTCATGAGTCATCCATTTTCCAAGTTTAGGAACCTTTCCAAGTTGTTGAAGATGACTACAAACAGTTGTATGGTTTGAACTAAACTTTATTGCCAATTCTTCAACTGATAATGCAGGATTTTCTTCAAGTAATGCCCCAAGGAGCTTATCATCAAACTCAACTGGACGTCCTGTTTGATCTTCATCTTCAAGGCTGAAATCTCCACTTCTGAATTTTGCAAACCATCTTCTGCAAGTTCTTTCATTCAAGCGTTCTTTCCTATAAACTGAGTGTATGTTTCAAGTCGCTTCAGCTGCGGAGTTTCCATTTTTTGTACTCAAAAAGCATTATGTGCCTTAAATATGTTCTTTGGATACTTCCACGTTAGAAAGGGGTTTTAATCAAAGAAATTTTAATTCTATTATTCTGTAAAATAATATTTAATTAGTTTAAATGTACACAAATGCATAAAAATAATTTTTAATTCCATCAGACAGTCTAAAATACTATTAAATTTCATTCAATTTTAAAAAAGATAAAATCGGACAGAACTTATGGGATGACCTGATTTATCATTATATTTTGTGTGTGTGTGATTGTGTTTGAGTATATACAAATGAGTGCACATTTGTGTCCTTTGCATTTGTTAAGTTGTGTACCTAAGATCAGCGTTCGTCATACACCAACGAGAAAGGTTTTCTGGCTGTGACACTTCTACCAAATTGTACATTCAGGATTCAAAGATCTGGTTTGTTCTTACGTATTTTAAGAAAGTATTGTACAATTTGTAAGGAGTCTGGCTGCGAATGCTTCATCATGCAGTGATGAAAGACATTAAAAAACCTTTGATTCTATGAAGAATGAATATTTGAAGAGTGTTTAGTGAGTGTGGTTACTAATTTATAGTATGAAAGTGTCTGTGGAAAGGTCCAGTAAAAGAGCTTTTGAGAAGCATGTGTAATGGAATATGAGAAGGCAGTTTTTTTAAGGCAAATAATTTAATTTATTATATATATGTGTGTGTGTGTATATATATATATGTACATATATACACACACATATTCATATATGTACCTGTACATATATATATACACATATACATACACACGTATATACATACATATACATAAATTTGTATAGTTATATTTATATTTCTTTTATCTGAAAAATATATATATGCATACAAACACAGACTCATGAATGCATATATTTATATACACGCATACACGCATATATATATAAATATACATGTATATACGTAGATATACATAAATATTTTTTTCTCTTTCACTTATTTCAGTCATTTGACTGCAGCCGTGCTGGAGCACCGCCTTTAGTCGACCCCGGGACTTATTCTTTGTAAGCCCAGTACTTATTCTACCGGTCTCTTTTTGCCGAACTGCTAAGTGACAGGGACATAAACACACCAGCATCGGTTGTCAAGCAATGCTAGGGGGACAAACACAGACACACAAACACACACACATACATATATATAGATATATATATACATATATACGACAGGCTTCTTTCAGTTTCCGTCTACCAAATCCACTCACAAGGCATTGGTCGGCCCGGGGCTATAGCAGAAGACACTTGCCCAAGATGCCACACAGTGGGACTGAACCCGGAACCATGTGGTTGGTTAGCAAGCTACTTACCACACAGCCACTCCTGCGCCTGTACATCTATTACATGTACATCTATATATATACATCTACATATAAAATACAAAATACAAGGTTATATCTTGATATCGCTAGTGATAACAATACTCAAAATATATAACAGACTGGAATTGTTAGCCTGTCTCTTGTAATTTCGATCAATTGTATCTTGTCCTCCCTCTTGTACAGAAGTGTGGCTACAATCCAGCCTACCTCTACTTCGGAAGGGGGGAGCCATTAAAATTTTTTTTCCAGGACGTCCTACGTCCCAGATGTATAAGTAAAAATAAAATATTTCCACTTCACAAGTTCAAGTCGAGTACTCCTTTGAACGCTCTGTTGACTCGAACCTTGCTTCTATTCTGGCGAATTTACTGCCTCTGATTAGCTACCTTTCATAGTCGCACCAAGACACTTTTCGATGGTGCTTTCCTCCAGGTGTTCAAATCTTTTTTCTCTACATTGTATACTTTATAGACAATAGTCTTTTCTTTAATTTAATTTTTTTTATCCATCTGGACTATTCCATTTCTGCACGCTAATTTTATTTTTAATTTATTCCCATTCATGTGAAACCACTTATTCAAGTTCAAGTCATTGATGCAATTTTATACCAATTGCTATTTTACTTTTGTCATGTTACTTTAGTTTGATTTTAATTATTACTTACTACATATAATTCAATTGTTACTATTATTTTTATTGTTAAAGTAAAAGTATCTGACATAAAATAGAGAAACGTTTTTGTTTCCCTTTTAACATGTAATACTGAAATAGTGGAGAAGATATGATATTGCTATGGGCTCGCTCTAGGCCAGAAGTTGAACATTTGTTTTGCCCATGAACCTACATGGACCCTAAGTAAGGCATGTGTAAAATTTGAATGGAATTGGTTGTGTAGTTCTCAAGTTTTAGGGAAACGCACAGACAGACAGACACACATTCTCAGTTTTATATATATAAAGATATATATATATATATATATATATATATATATACTAGCATTATGACCCGTCGTTGCTGGGTCATAGTGCTAGTGCATGTATATATGTGTATATATATGTGTACATATTACATGTACATCTATATATATATACATCTACACATAAAATACAAAATACAAAGTTATATCTTGATATCGCTAGTGATAACAATACTCAAAATATATAACAGACTGGAATTGTAAGCCCGTCGCTTGCAATTTCGATCAATTGTATTTTGTCCTCCCTCTTGTATAGAAGTGTGGCTACAATCCAGCCTACCTCTACTGCTGGGAGGGGGGACATTTTTCATTTTTATCCGGGACGTCCTACGTCCCAGATATAAACGTAAAAATAAAATATTTCCACTTTGCAAGTTCGAGTCTAGTACTGCCTTGCATGCTCCATTGACTCGAATCTTGCTTCTATTCTGGCGAATTTACCGCCTCTGGTTAGATATCATTCATAGTCGCACCAAGACACTTTTCGATGGTGCTTTCCTCCAGGTGTTCAAATCTTTTTTCTCTACATTGTATACTTTATAGACAATAGTCTTTTCTTTAATTCAATTTTTTAGTATCCATCTGGACTATTCCATTTCTGCACGCTAATTTTATTTTTAATTTATTCCCATTCATGTGAAACCACTTATTCAAGTTCAAGTCATTGATGCAATTTTATACCAATTGCTATTTTTACTTTTGTTATGTTACGATTATATTATACTTTAGTTTGATTTTAATTATTACTTACTACATATAATTCAATTGTTATTATTATTTTTATTGTAAAAGTGAAAGCATCTGACATAAAATAGAGAAGTGTTTTTGTTTCCCTTTTAACATGTAATACTGAAATAGTGGAGAAGATATGATATTGCTTTGGGCTCGCTCTAAGCAAGAAGTTGAACATTTGTTTTGCCCATGAAACTACATGGACCCTAAGTAAGGCATGTGTAAAATTTGAATGAAATTGGTTGTGTAGTTCTCAAGTTTTAGGGAAACACACAGACAGACAGATAGATACACATTCTCAGTTATATAATATATATATATATATAATATATATATATATATATATATATATAATATATATATATATATATATATAATATATACATATATGTATATATATGAATATGTCATTTATAAGGACACACATATATGTTTTAGAGTATGAGGCCAATATTTCTTATTTTAATAACCAGTCATAAAACATCTGATTCAATCACACACTCGAGATTAAACTAAAAAAGAATTGCAACAATACAACTACAGTTACATTAATATGAAAATTAATTAAGACAAAGAATAGCATAAGAAAATCAACAACTAGGGCAGAAAAATAATTTGATTCAAATTGGAAAATTCATGTTTAACAATGGAAACAAGAATAACACATCACAACAAATGACAAGTCATTTTTCAATTTAACAGAAAATGGATAACAGCTACGATGACACCTTCAGAATAAATGACGTTATGCTTTTATGAATATATATGCAATTTGGAATTATTAATTGTCAGCATGACTTCATTTTTCCTATTAATCAATCACTATTAAGCAATCATTCGGCTTAGAATTAATTATTTAAGCCTAATGTTTAATATCTTTTGCTAACATTCTTATGATCTTTTTCTTTGTTATAGATCTCTGGAACATAATAGAATATCGTTTATTCAAGAAGGGGCAATCAGGGATCTTCCCACTTTGAATAGTTTGTAAGTTGGATTACCCTTTTTCATATTATTTCATTAGCACTATGTACCTAAACATTTAATATATCACTTTTGTCCTTCTTTGTGTACCTTTCTCTTTATGTATATGTGTATGCAGTGTATCTTGGATAAACATATCCATATAAGAGGTTTAAATAACCTCATTGTGACTATGTATATATATATATAATATATATATATATATATATATATATATATATACTAGCAGAGATACCTGGCGTTGCCCGGTTACATTCAATTGAAGAATTAGACTTTTCTGTTATATATATATGGATACACACAAACACACACGCACACACATATATATGTATATTAATATAAATACATGAAAGTACATGAAGTTTGTTAAAAAAAAAAGTGGATCATGTATATACCTCCTGGCTGTTGAGATTATAACACCTCGTTGTAAACAACGTTCCTTGTTTTTCCTTGTGGGTATATACAAAAAGGTTTCTTTTGGTTCCTACTCTTGAGCAGCCAACATACAGTTGCCCATGCAAGAAGCAGGGCTCTTCCATGAGAAGACCAGCTACAGAGAGGGTTTGACCCTGAGATTTGTTAATGGACATGGCAAAGCTGACACGTAGGGGGAATTGCAGTCTTCTGAATGTAAATGGAATTTCTGCTCCTGATGGAGCAAGAGGAATTCTTGGAATAAAGACGACATCACCTTTTCCACATCCAGAAATAATGATCGCCTCGATAACGTGTGACATCATTTTCTTTATCACCAGTCGTGTTCCATTGCAAAGTCTTGGTGGTTCCAGATTGCGGAGTAGCATTACAAGAGTTCCCACTGTAAGTGCTAATATGTGTGGAGGTAGTCCAGGAGGCTCCAGTGAATTGAGAAATTCAGGAGGATAGTTCACAACTTCATTTATATCTGGAATTGTATCAACAGACTTGTAAGTGTGTATAGTGCCGGGAAGAGAATGCATTAGCTGTTGATTAATTTTGTTAACAGCGATGTTGTTTGGAGCTAATATTGCTCTTTCACACAGCCAATTGTGATTTTGGTAGTTTTGTGTGAAGCTGGGAAAGACTTTGTTTTTGAGGTCATCTACAGAATTAACAACAGAGGAAAATGACCACACTTCCATTTGTCCTGCAGCATCGAGAGGCATCTTGTCTTCACCAATTTAGGCTTGTAGTTCTCAAGTTTTAGGGAAACGCACAGACAGACAGACAGACACACATTCTCAGTTTTATATATATAAAGATATATATATATATACTAGCATTATGACTCGTCGTTGCCGGGTCATAGTGCTAGTGCATGTATATATGTGTATATATATGTGTACATATTACATGTACATCTATATATATACATCTACACATAAAATACAAAATACAAAGTTATATCTTGATATTGCTAGTGATAACAATACTCAAAATATATAATAGACTGGAATTGTAAGCACGTCTCTTGCAATTTCGATCAATTGTATTTTGTCCTCCCTCTTGTATAGAAGTGTGGCTACAATCCAGCCTACCTCTACTTCTGGGAGGGGGGACATTTTTCATTTTTATCCGGGACGTCCTACGTCCCAGATATAAAGGTAAAAATAAAATATTTCCACTTTGCAAGTTCGAGTCTAGTACTGCCTTGCATGCTCCATTGACTCGAATCTTGCTTCTATTCTGGCGAATTTACCGCCTCTGGTTAGATATCATTCATAGTCGCACCAAGACACTTTTCGATGGTGCTTTCCTCCAGGTGTTCAAATCTTTTTTCTCTACATTGTATACTTTATAGACAATAGTCTTTTCTTTAATTCAATTTTTTAGTATCCATCTGGACTATTCCATTTCTGCACGCTAATTTTATTTTTAATTTATTCCCATTCATGTGAAACCACTTATTCAAGTTCAAGTCATTGATGCAATTTTATACCAATTGCTATTTTTACTTTTGTTATGTTATGATTATATTATACTTTAGTTTGATTTTAATTATTACTTACTACATATAATTCAATTGTTATTATTATTTTTATTGTAAAAGTGAAAGCATCTGACATAAAATAGAGAAGTGTTTTTGTTTCCCTTTTAACATGTAATACTGAAATAGTGGAGAAGATATGATATTGCTTTGGGCTCGCTGTAAGCAAGAAGTTGAACATTTGTTTTGCCCATGAAACTACATGGACCCTAAGTAAGGCATGTGGAAAATTTGAATGAAATTGGTTGTGTAGTTCTCTATTTTAGGGAAACACACAGACAGACAGATAGACACACATTCTCAGTTTTATATATATATATATATATATAATATATATATATATATATTATATATATAATATATATATATATATATATATATATATATATATATATATACACATATATATACATATATGTATATACATATATGTATATATATGATTATGTCATTTATAAGGACACACATATATGTTTTAGAGTATGAGGCCAATATTTCTTATTTTAATAACCAGTCATAAAACATCTGATTCAATCACACACTCGAGATTAAACTAAACAAGAAGTGCAACAATACAACAACAGTTACATTAATATGAAAATTAATTAAGACAAAGAATAGCATAGGAAAATCAACAACTAGGGCAGAAAAATAATTTGATTCAAATTGGAAAATTCATGTTTAACAATGGAAACAAGAATAACACATCACAACAAATGACAAGTCATTTTTCAATTTAACAGAAAATGGATAACAGCTACGATGACACCTTCAGAATAAATGACGTTATGCTTTTATGAATATATATGCAATTTGGAATTATTAATTGTCAGCATGACTTCATTTTTCCTATTAATCAATCACTATTAAGCAATCATTCGGCTTAGAATTAATTATTTAAGCCTAATGTTTAATATCTTTTGCTAACATTCTTATGATCTCTTTCTTTGCTATAGATCTCTGGAACATAATACGATATCGTATATTGAAGAAGGAGCAATCAGGGATCTTCCCACTTTGAATAGTTTGTAAGTTGGATTACCCTTTTTCATATTATTTCATTAGCACTATGTACCTAAACATTTAATATATCATATTTGTCCTTCTTTGTGTACCTGTCTCTTTATGTATATGTGTATGCAGTGTATCTTGGATAAACATATCCATATAAGAGGTTTAAATAACCTCATTGTGACTATGTATATATATATATATATATATATATATATACTAGCAGAGATACCTGGCGTTGCCCGGTTACATTCAATTGAAGAATTAGACTTTTCTGTTATATATATATGGATACACACAAACACACACGCACACACATATATATGTATATTAATATAAATACATGAAAGTACATGAAGTTTGTTAAAAAAAAAGGGGATCGTGTATATACCTCCTGGCTGTTGAGATTATAACACCTCGTTGTAAACAATGTTCCTTGTTTTTCCTTGTGGGTATATACAAAAAGGTTTCTTTTGGTTCCTACTCTTGAGCAGCCAACATACAGTTGCCCATGCAAGAAGCAGGGCTCTTCCACGAGAAGACCAGCTACAGAGAGGGTTTGACCCTGAGATTTGTTAATGGACATGGCAAAGCTGACACGAAGGGGGAATTGCAGTCTTCTGAATGTAAATGGAATTTCTGCTCCTGATGGAGCAAGAGGAATTCTTGGAATAAAGACGACATCACCTTTTCCACATCCAGAAATAATGATCGCCTCGATAACGTGTGACATCATTTTCTTTATCACCAGTCGTGTTCCATTGCAAAGTCTTGGTGGTTGCAGATTGCGGAGTAGCATTACAAGAGTTCCCACTGTAAGTACTATTATGTGTGGAGATAGTCCAGGAGGCTCCAGTGAATTGAGAAATTCAGGAGGATAGTTCACAAATTCATTTATATCTGGAATTGTATCAACAGACTTGTAAGTGTGTATAGTGCCGGGAAGAGAATGCATTAGCTGTTGATTAATTTTGTTAACAGCAACGTTTTTTGGAGCTAATATTGCTCTTTCACACAGCCAATTGTGATTTTGGTAGTTTTGTGTGAAGCTGGGAAAGACTTTGTTTTTGAGGTCATCTACAGAATTCACAACAGAGGAAAATGACCACACTTCCATTTGTCCTGCAGCATCGAGAGGCATCTTGTCTTCACCAAGTGTTAAAATGTCCTGTGCAAACTTTGTGGACATTTTGTCGCCGTGTAGCTGAGCTCTCATGTTAGTAGTGAGACTGAGGATTGTAACATGATGCCACAGGGTAGAGGACTTTAGGCATGCTTGGACTTCATCTGCTCTAGTGCCTTTCAGAATGACAGGAAGAGTTTGCCTGAAATCACCTGACAACTGAAGCGTTACACCTCCCATTGGAGCCTGACAGTCCCGGATGTCTTTCAGGGCTCTATCTAATGCTTCCAAAGCTCCCTTGTGAGCCATAGTGCACTCATCCCAGACAATTAGATGACACATTTTAAGTACTTGTCCCTGATCTGAGCTTTTGTTGATGTTGCATGAAGGCATTTCGGATGCTGCTAAATTGAGAGGGAGTTTAAAAGTTGAGTGTGCTGTCCTGCCACTGGGTAACAAAGTAGCTGCAATGCCAGAGGAGGCTACAGCTACTGCAATGTCCTGATGCTTCCTAACTTCTGCAAGGAGAAGCTTTATAATAAATGTTTTTCCTGTCCCTCCAGGAGCATCGAGGAAGAAGATTTGTCCCTCGCGTTGGCGTACACTGTTAAGGATAGTTCTGTAGGCCTGCAGCTGGTCCGGAAGTAATTTAGGCTTGTTTTCAACAATGTACTTGAAAGCGCTTGAGTGTCGTAGGTTGTTTCACGAATGACAGCAGTGAGAAGGCTATTTGACCCTGACCTGAATGCTTGTGGCAGGCCATACGTCGACAATTCATTTCCACCCAGTTTAGCAATTTTGACTTCAATGTCAATGAGTGTTTTGTTATAGATTACATTGCTGATACCCTGCATGTCAGGATAGAGCAATTGAGCTTGGCGCTGAAAGTCTTCAGCCAGGTTGTCTCTATATTTGAGCCATAGAGTGGCCGGATCACACAGTCCGCATGCTTGTAGTAATACTGCAAATAGTGCCCTAAGACTTTTAGGTGATTGTGATAAAGCAGCCTCTCCTAAAGTTGCATCCCATTGTGCACCATCTTCTAACAGACCTTGTCGATATCAGGCTTCTCTGTATGTTGTGCAGACATGTCCATGGACGGTTTTTAGAGCCTGGAAATACGTTGGCCTTCTGACCTCATGCAGTAGTAGACAAAGGTAGAAGCACTCTTGTTGAGTGGGATGCACTGTGTATACTCGCCCAAGGCAAGTGTGAAACTTAATGCCAGGGTATCCATGAGCATTTTGACCTGCTTTCCGTGGGGCCCATTTTTTTTCCATTCCAAGTGTAGTACGATGGAATCTGTGGATACAGCAAGGTTTGAGTGAATGGATCCACTTGACAAAGCTTGAAGAATGCAGTGAGTGTGCTATCCCTTGGTTCCTCTGCCAACAGAGAAGCATTAGCATCGGTGAAGTACACTCTTTGACCCTTTTCCAGGTGCACTGCAAGCTGTTGAATGGCGGGGTGTCGTTAATGAATTGGAAAGCCAAAGATGCGCCAGAAAGCCTCGTTGCTACTTATGTACCGTCCTACCTGATAATGCGTCACTCCATCCTGGCAGTATTCTTGTTGAAGTCCAAACATTGCAGCGTCAGAACCCTTGTTTACAAATTTGCAAACGTACTTGATGGATTTAACGGAGTTTCGAAACTCAACGTTGATGTGGGCATTGAAAGTCTTTGACAGGAGTGGGCAGTATGGAACAATCCATCTATTATCAATATCGTGCTGTCCGATAGTTGCTGTGAATCCTCCATCTTCTGGTTTTCTGCGTCTGTACGATGGATACCCATCAGCAACTGTCTGAGTTTCTTGTAGGAACCTCCTTGGAAATCTTTTTGAACATATGCTGTCCTTCAAGCATGGTGTGTTTATGTTGAATCCAGGCCCACATGGACCATGTACCATGTTTGCTTTAACTATTTCGTATAGTTCTTTGGCTAAAGATGGATCAGGAAGCTCTGCAGAGATTATCTTGTCGATGTCATTGGAATTGATCTTCGTTGAGAGCCAAAGCAGGATATGAGCATGTGGAAGGCCCTTTTTTGCCACTCGATTGTGTACATGTCACATTGTATGGGCCCAAAGACTTGCCCTTTTTGTATGAGTTCCATGAGAGAGATTAACTTCAGATGGAAAACTCGGGCGTTGAGATTCCGGTTCGAATGTAAGGCAGGTTTGAAAGTGTTCCCAACAGTTATTAGTTGTAGTGGTAGAGTGTTTATGCTGAATATGTACGTATGCAAGTATATATATGTATGTATGCCTGTATATATATACAAAATCCACTGAGAAGGCTTTTGTTGGTCTGAGGCTACAGCAGAAGACACATGCCAAGTCACCACACAGTGGGACTGAACCCAGGACCATGTGTTTGGAACGTAGTTTGTTACCACACAGCCACACCTGCCCCTATGTATGTGTGTGTGAGTATGTGTGTATGGGTAGTTATATTATGCATGTATATATGTGTATATATATGTGTACATATTACATGTACATCTATATATATACATCAGAAATACTAAATTTTTAAATCTCTCGTAGACATGTACGGTGGTGGGGCGATAGAATGGTTGTATACTGTCAATCTAAAAATGTATATTAGGACACAGGAAAAATGTGCCAAAGCCATCAGGAGGCGTCGATGCTTCCTAGGGCTAAACAGCGGTGGTGAACCCCCCTACTGTCACGTTCGTGTTAGATTGACAGTATACAACCATTCTATATAGATACATCTACACATAAAATACAAAATACAAAGTTATATCTTGATATCGCTAGTGATAATACTCAAAATATATAACAGACTGGAATTGTAGGCCCGTCTCTTGCAATTTCGATTAATTGGATCTTGTCCTCCCTCTTGTATAGAAGTGTATGGCTGCAGCGAAATTCATTTTTGGACTTTCTTCTATCGAAGGCATTTTAACAAAAATGCTACCGTAAAGACGGTGAAAATATTGTCAATTTCCCCAAACAGAGGCACAATTCAATTTTTAAACAATAACCAAAGCCCCTTCTCCGAAAGGGGTAGGGTTACGCTTTACAATTATTTAAGATATGCAACACAACGTTTCCTCGACGGGGAACCAACAGTGAGTACAATAGTCAAACAGTAATAATAATAATAACAAATCTTTTTAATTTATCCCCATTTATGTGAAACCACTTATTCAAGTTCAAGTCATTGATGCAATTTTATACGAATTGCTAATACACACACACACACACACACATAATAAGGGTGAAAAATTGAATATTAATTTGATTAATATGAATTGAAAACCAGTGGCGTAGCATATAAGACCATAGCGGATCTTCTAGCAAAATGGATGACCACTTGTTAATGGTTCGTCCCCGTTATATAATACTTTCACTTTAATAGTGAAAGTGTGTGCATTACAAAAGAGAGATGTTTTTGTTTCACTTTTAACACGTAATACTGAAATAGTGGAGAAGATATGATATTGCTGTGGGTTCGCCCTAGGGAAAAAGTTAAGATTTTTTTGCCGATGACACTCCACGGACCTTAAGTAAGGCATATGTAAAATTTGAATGAAAGTGGTTGTGTAGTTCTCAAGTTTTAGGGAAACACACAGACAGACAGACACACATTCTCAGTCTTATATATATACTAGCATTAAAGACCCGTCGTTGCCGGGTCATAGTGCTAGTGCATGTATATATGTGTATATATGTGTACATATTACATGTACATCTATATATATACATCTACATATAAAACACAAAATACAAGGTTATATCTTGATATCGCTAGTGATAACAATACTCAAAATATATAACAGACTGGAATTGTTAGCCTGTCTCTTGTAATTTCGATCAATTGTATCTTGTCCTCCCTCTTGTATAGAAGTGTGGCTACAATCCAGCCTACCTCTACTTCGGGGGGGGGGAGCCATTAAAATTATTTTTCCAGGACGTCCTACGTCCCAGATATAAAGGTAAAAATAAAATATTTCCACTTCACATGTTCAAGTCGAGTACTCCTTTGAACGCTCCGTTGACTCGAACCTTGCTTCTATTGTGGCAAATTTACCACTTCTGGTTAGATATCTTTCATAGTCGCACCAAGACACTTTTCGATGGTGCTTTCCTCCAGGTGTTCAAATCTTTTTTCTCTACATTGTATACTTTATAGACAATAGTCTTTTCTTTAATTTAATTTTTTTTATCCATCTGGACTATTCCATTTCTGCACGCTAATTTTATTTTTAATTTATTCCCATTCATGTGAAACCACTTATTCAAGTTCAAGTCATTGATGCAATTTTATACCAATTGCTATTTTACTTTTGTCATGTTACTTTAGTTTGATTTTAATTATTACTTACTACATATAATTCAATTGTTATTATTATTTTTATTGTTAAAGTGAAAGTATCTGACATAAAATAGAGAAACGTTTTTGTTTCCCTTTTAACATGTAATACTGAAATAGTGGAGAAGATATGATATTGTTATGGGCTCGCTCTAGGCCAGAAGTTGAACATTTTTTTCGCCCATGAACCTACAGGGACCCTAAGTAAGGCATGTGTAAAATTTGATTGGAATTGGTTGTGTAGTTCTCAAGTTTTAGGGAAACGCACAGACAGACAGACACACATTCTCAGTTTTATATATATAAAGATATATATATATATATATACTAGCATTATGACCCGTCGTTGCCGGGTCATAGTGCTAGTGCATGTATATATGTGTATATATATGTGTACATATTACATGTACATCTATATATATACATCTACACATAAAATACAAAATACAAAGTTATATCTTGATATCGCTAGTGATAACAATACTCAAAATATATAATAGACTGGAATTGTAAGCCCGTCTCTTGCAATTTCGATCAATTGTATCTTGTCCTCCCTCTTGTATAGAAGTGTGGCTACAATCCAGCCTACCTCTACTGCTGGGAGGGGGGACATTTTTCATTTTTATCCGGGACGTCCTACGTCCCAGATATAAACGTAAAAATAAAATATTTCCACTTTGCAAGTTCGAGTCTAGTACTGCCTTGCATGCTCCATTGACTCGAATCTTGCTTCTATTCTGGCGAATTTACCGCCTCTGGTTAGATATCATTCATAGTCACACCAAGACACTTTTCGAAGGTGCTTTCCTCCAGGTGTTCAAATCTTTTTTCTCTACATTGTATACTTTATAGACAATAGTCTTTTCTTTAATTTAATTTTTTTTTATCCATCTGGACTATTCCATTTCTGCACTTAAATTTTATTTTTAATTTATTCTCATTCATGTGAAACCACTTATTCAAGTTCAGGTCATTGATGCAATTTTATACCAATTGCTATTTTTACTTTTGTTATGTTACGATTATATTATACTTTAGTTTGATTTTAATTATTACTTACTACATATAATTCAATTGTTATTATTATTTTTATTGTAAAAGTGAAAGCATCTGACATGAAATGGAGAAATGTTTTTGTTTCACTTTTAACATGTAATACTGAAATAGTGGAGAAGATATGATATTGCTTTGGGCTCGCTCTAAGCAAGAAGTTGAACATTTGTTTTGCCCATGAAACTACATGGACCCTAAGTAAGGCATGTGTAAAATTTGAATGAAATTGGTTGTGTAGTTCTCTATTTTAGGGAAACACACAGACAGACAGATAGACACACATTCTCAGTTATATATATATATATATATATATATACATATATGTATATATATGAATATGTCATTTATAAGGACACACATATATGTTTTAGAGTATGAGGCCAATATTTCTTATTTTAATAACCAGTCATAAAACATCTGATTCAATCACACACTCGAGATTAAACTAAAAAAGAATTGCAACAATACAACAACAGTTACATTAATATGAAAATTAATTAAGACAAAGAATAGCATAAGAAAATCAACAACTAAGGCAGAAAAATAATTTGATTCAAATTGGAAAATTCATGTTTAACAATGGAAACAAGAATAACACATCACAACAAATGACAAGTCATTTTTCAATTTAACAGAAAATGGATAACAGCTACGATGACACCTTCAAAATAAATGACGTTATGCTTTTATGAATATATATGCAATTTGGAATTATTAATTGTCAGCATGACTTCATTTTTCCTATTAATCAATCACTATTAAGCAATCATTCGGCTTAGAAATAATTATTTAAGCCTAATGTTTAATATCTTTTGCTAACATTCTTATGATCTCTTTCTTTGCTATAGATCTCTGGAACATAATAGAATATCGTTTATTCAAGAAGGGGCAATCAGGGATCTTCCCACTTTGAATAGTTTGTAAGTTGGATTACCCTTTTTCATATTATTTCATTAGCACTATGTACCTAAACATTTAATATATCACATTTGTCCTTCTTTGTGTACCTGTCTCTTTATGTATATGTGTATGCAGTGTATCTTGGATAAACATATCCATATAAGAGGTTTAAATAACCTCATTGTGACTATGTATATATATATACTAATAGAGATACCCGGCGTCGCCTGGTTACATTCAATTGAAGAATTAGACTTTTCTGTTATATATATATGGATACACACAAACACACATGCACACACATATATATGTATATTAATATAAATACATGAAAGTACATGAAGTTTGTTAAAAAAAAGGGGGATCATGTATATACCTCCTGGCTGTTGAGATTATAACACCTCCTTGTGGAGCATATACAAAAAGGTTTCTTTTGGTTCCTACTCTTGAGCAGCCAACATA
>NC_043005.1:7518820-7523820 GCF_006345805.1 Octopus sinensis | reverse complement strand
TCTGGCCAGCTTCCCAAGTAGCTACCTCCACATCAAGTCGTCTAACCCATGCCAGCATGGAAAGTAGACGATGATGATGATAATTTCAGTCCGAGGTACAAGTCAGAGCAAGATTGTTTGTGGAAGGCTAGCAGTCGCCCATGCATACCGGCCTCCTCTCTCCACGCCACCAGTGTTATCCAAGGGAAAGGCAAAGGCCGATACAGTTTGGCACCAGTGATGTTGCAATTCATTTCTACAGCTGAGTTAACTGGTGCAACGTGAAATAAAGTGTCTTGCTCAAGAACACAACATGCAGCTCAGTCCAGGAACTGAACTCACAACCTCACAATCGTAAGCTCTACCCTTTAACCACTGAGCCATGTGCCTTCATATATATATATATATATATATGGAGGTGCAATGGCCCAGTGGTTAGGGCAGCGGACTTGCGGTCATAGGATCGCGGTTTCGATTCCCAGACCGGGCGTTGTGAGTGTTTATTGAGTGAAAACACCCAAAGCTCCACGAGGCTCCGGCAGGGGATGGTGGTGATCCCTGCTGTACTCTTTCACCACAATTCTCTCTCACTCTTACTTCCTGTTTCTGTTGTACCTGTATTTCAAAGGGCCGGCCTTGTCACTCTCTGTGTCACGCTGAATATCTCCGAGAACTACGTTAAGGGTACACGTGTCTGTGGAGTGCTCAGCCACTTACATGTTAATTTCACGAGCAGGCTGTTCCGTTGATTCGGATCAACCGGAACCCTCATCGTCGTAACCGATGGAGTGCTTCCACCATATATATATATATATATATATATATATCTACTGGCTGTAGATATATATATATATATATACTAGCAGTATCGCCCGGCGTTGCTCGGGTTTGTAAGGGAAATAACTATATAAGCATTTTTAGAGAGTTATAGCCAAAAAATAGCAAAAAATGCATTAAAAATGGAAAAAATATGATGGTAAATTTTTTGAAAAATCGTTGACTCATCGTAGACATTTTTAGAGAGTTACTTCCCTTATATAATAGCGAAAAAATGCATTAAAATGGAAAAAAAACGATGGTAAATTTTTTTTAAATCGTAGACTCATGTAGATGCTTTCTTAGCCATTTCTGTTTTGGTGTCTTCAAGCCATGAAGTCGTTGTTCTAAAAGAACGCTGGTCTCCTTGACAACGCATTACGACGTTGATTTCCTTACACTCCCTTCCCCACAGGTGCAGGTGTGAGCGTGGACGCCAACTCCGCCGCCATCGACACACGAAAAATTATGCATTAAAATGGAATAAAAAATGATGTTAAATTATTTTTAAAATCGTAGACTCATCGTAGACGCGCGCTAATACGCAGACGGGATCGATATGAATCACGACTATAAGCTACCCGAATTTGGTTAAACTGCACCGCAAAATGTGGGAGTAGTTAGGAATCTAAATCGAAGGGGACAGACACTCACACAACTACAGTTTTATATATATAGATATACATAGCGCAGTAGTGGTGAGATGTGACAGCAAAGAAAAGCATACATTCACTCTCTGCATGCAATTAGACTCGGAAAGTTCGTGAGGAACCCATTGACCCAATTTTCTGACTTTTCCGATAGCACACAGGTCTTAATGAATGGTTGAATGACCAAATCCAAGCTTCTCTGCTAGTTCCTCAACAGTTACGATGAGATTTTGTTCCACCAGGGTTTTCAGGATGTCCTTGTCGAGTTCTACAGATCTTTCAGGATGAGGCTCGTCTTCTAGGCTGTTCCAATATAGCTTTGAAAAAAATAGCTGTTAAAATCGAAATGCACTCTTCAAAACTTGCACTATGAATAAGGACAAGATAAAATTACTACCTGCTTTTATAGCAAGTTAATATAAGTAGTTTATCCCATTCCCCTCTGACTTTTAGTTCAAGCTGTTGAAAAAACCGCATTATTATATATATATACATACATACATACATACATACATACATACATATACACACACACTCTCTCTCTCACACACATGCACACATTTATATTCTGTTATTCTTTTATATGTTTCAGCCTTGAGGTTGTGGCCATGCTGGATCATGTGTGTGTGTGTGTGTGTGTGTCTATCTGTCTGTCTGTCTGTATGTATATATGTATATGTATGTGTGTGAACAATAATATTTTCAACAGATGTGTTGCAAATGTATCTGATTGTTCTCAAGCTTCAATACTGTGTGTGTGTGTATGTGTGTGTGTGTGGTGTATGTATGTATGTATATGTATGTATGTATATGTATGTATGTATGTATGTGTGTATGTATGTGTGTGTGTATGTATGTATGTGTGTGTGTGTGTATGTATGTATGTATGTATGTATGTATGTATGTATGAGTGTATGTTTACTTTATTACTAACACAAGCCACTACGGTTATTTAATGTAAAGTCTTCCTCAAATCACTATCTCTGGCTATTTACTCTCTTCCAAGAACATTTTCACTCACTCTTATTTGTTAGCTTCCCATACATTTTACTCATGTATCTATCAGCGTGATAGACAGAAACAAATATTACATCTAGTTTCACTTTATTCGTTACACAGTGTGTGTGTGCGTTTGCGTGTGGTGTAAACCAGACTAAGAAAAGCATTTGACACACACACCAGAATGTGAGTTTTCTGTAAATTTTGCTTAATTGGAGTTTAAATTTTAAAAACTGGACCTGGCATGATGCGATGCATTGTACTCTTAAAAACGCTAGGTAAATTGTAATTGAAGAAATCCTATATTGTAGATTTCTATAACTCCCAAAGGGAGGCAGATAAAATCTGCCTTTTATAATAAGAGACTAGTTTCACTTTATTCGTTACACAGTGTGTGTGTGCGTTTGCGTGTGGTGTAAACCAGACTAAGAAAAGCATTTGACACACACACCAGAATGTGAGTTTTCTGTAAATTTTGCTTAATTGGAGTTTAAATTTTAAAAACTGGACCTGGCATGACGCGATGCATTGTACTCTTAAAAATGTTAGGTAAATTGTAATTGAAGAAATCCTATATTGTAGATTTCTATAACTCCCAAAGGGAGGCAGATAAAATCTGCCTTTTATAATAAGAGATATATAGATCTACTGGCTGTTATCCAATGGGCAGAAAAAAAACAATATGCTACTGAACGAGGATAAATTTGAGTTAATCCACTTTGGAAAAGAGGATGCCCTGAAACTCCCATACTCCCTTCCTTCAGGTGAAACTCTCACGGCGTCCAACAACATCAGAGACTTGGGAGTAATTATGGACAACAACATAAGCTGGGTCACTCATATAAACACCAAAGTTGACATGGCCCGCAGAATGTGTTCCTGGATTCTCAGAACTTTCCAGTCGAGAGATATCCACACCATTATCCTTCTCTTCTCCATTTTTGCCCGACCCCACCTTGAATACTGTTGTCCACTGTGGTCTCCCCACACAATACAAGGTATCATAAAAGTTGAAGCACCTCAAAGGGCAATCACAAAAAAGATAGATGGCATGACAGGCCTCGACTATTGGGGTCGACTAGAAAAGCTAAAACTTTATTCTCTCCAACGTCGTCGTGAGCGCTACATCATCTGCATGATGTGGAAAATATTCCATCAGCATTGCCCAAATGATGTTGGCATCACCTTTAAGGTACATCCAAGGCTTGGGCCCCGTGCCATCCGCCCAAAACAAAAATCGCACTCTCATCTCATAACAACAATACGGCACAATTATTTCACCTCAATTGGCCCCGCTCTCTTTAACATTACACCAAAACACATTAAAACAGAAACTGACCCTATAGGGTTCAAGAAGTCTTTGGACAGATTCCTTTAAGAAATCCCGGATAAACCCCCTACACCCGGATATGTCTCTGTAAACAATAACTTTCTACTTGAGTGGGCCATAGTGCCCAAATTCTGACTTGAAAGACTTCACCAGGTGGTGCTATTAAGTTAGACATGGCCTGGGCCAATAATGGCCGAAACCTATCAAAGTATCAAAGTATCAAAGTATATATATATATATATATATATATATATATATATATACATATATATACACATATATATATTGTTGAGGGGACATTGGTGTTGCCTTGGCGGCGGTTTGCACCCTCTGAGTGCTCTTGTTTCTCATTTGTCAAGGCATTGACCATTGCTTACCCAGCTGTAGACGATCCTACTTGGTAGCAGTGAATCAAATATGCACACTACAAGCGCAAGCCATCTGGGTCAGTCCCTGGAGGAACTTGACTCATCTTGCCCAAGGACCCACTACCAGTCCAGGAATCTAACAAAGACACACTATGTGGGAGTATGACCTCAATTGCTGACACTGGTTGGCAGACTGATGCCTGAGGGTTGCATCAAGTGGCTTCTAGGGGTGGAAATCTGAACTACAATGGGCTTCACTCACAGACAACATCTCCAGTTACTTTTGGGTATTATCTCATAGAATATACCTATATATGTAAAACTGAGAATGTGTATCTGTCTGTGTGTGTGTCTGTCTCTGTATGTGTCTGTCTCTGCATGTGTCTGTATGTGTGCATCACTAAATCTTGAGAACTACCCAATTGATTTCCTTCAAATTGTACACATACCCTACTTAGGATCCATGGAGTTTTATGCACCAAAAACATTTTCAACTTCTTGCCAAACTTCTTAGACTGTTTTGGTATTACGTCAAAAGTGAAACAATAACATCTCTATTGTAATGTGAGATAATAGTTTCAGCTTTAATAATTTCACTGTAAATACTTACACTATGTATAAAATATATACATACTAAGCTTCAAAAGGCACTCATTAATAAACACATATGAAAGATATTTTCATTGTTAAACATCAGGATTCCTCAACTGGTATGATCATTAATATCCCTGATTTCTTATTTATTACAGTTTATTGTTTTTTTTAACATGTTTGCCCTGAATATTTTATATTTTCTTTTGTTTGCAGAGCGATGAAATATAATAATATCACCTATTTTAATGAAGCTGCATTTAAAGA
>NC_043005.1:7491320-7516320 GCF_006345805.1 Octopus sinensis | reverse complement strand
GGCATCCAGCCGTAGAAACACTGCCAGATTTGACTGGGCCTGATGAAGCCTTCTGGCTTCACAGACCCCAATAGAACCGTCCAACCCATGCTAGCATGGAAAACGGACGCTAAACGACGAACGATATATGAGAGAGAGAGAGAGAGAGAGGGAGAGATAATCCAATAATGGCTTAGCTGGCTGAAGCTTTGAAGTGACTGTTAAAATTCTTGTTTAGGCATAATAAATTTGTACTCTAGAAATGTATAGAGTAACTCATCTGATTAATGAAAAATTGTTTTTATTATAACTGAAGACAAAAACAAACATTGATATATATATATATTAATGAAATTTATAGAAAAACAAAAGACAAAGACAGATGATGAACAACAAGCAGGTGTATTAGTTTGACACTCAGGATTGTGAAAAAGTCTTTTACATTTCGAGCCTATACTCTTCAACAGAAAATAAACAAAGAAAGAATTTAAAAAAACACTTGTGGAATTAGCGGTCAAGCATGGTGACTGACTAGAAGAAAAGTTTGAAAGAAGAGGTTGAAAGAAAGGGAGATAATAAAGTATTGGTGATCCTGAAATCAAGGTGTGTGTGTATATGTGAGAATGTGTGTGTATTGATAGGGTCTAGTGACTTTGACGTTTGTGGGTGTGTAAAGTGTGTGTGTCTGTAATGTGTGGCTGCTCATATAGTGGTATGTGTGGTGATGCTATTGAAGATTGCGTGTGGGTGTGTGGATGATGGTGTATTGGGGTGCAGATAATGGTGTGTGGTGTGGGTGCTGGGAAGTGGTCAGGGCTAGTGTGTGTGGAGTGATGTGGAGTGTTGTGGTGTGGTGTGGTGGTGTGGGGAGAGGATGTGTTGGTAGGGGTATATATTGGTACATGCTCTAATGTACTTGTATGCAGGTTCATCTGCGTCTACAAATTTGTTGCTGTTACTAAACTCATGGTCAATGTAGATCATAGACCTATGACATTGACGTCTAATGACATGTTTAGGACTAAGTTATTCAACCTGTCTTACGATAGTACTGTATACACACGTGTTAGCATTTTGTGTTCCACTTGTATCTATACCTTGTAATTTTATTGTTCTTCTTTTATCATTCCTTATAATGAGATTTTATGTTAATTTTAATTTTACTTTTACTTATAGTCTTTTATTTTCTTTCATTTTATCTTCATTTTATTACTTATCATCCTTTATTCTCTTGCCAGTCTTAATAGCATGCTGATAATTAATGAGTCACCTTATTTTCATATCTATAAATGAAGTCAATCCCCAAAAGAAACCCTTTAGACTCCTATAAAAGGGTAAGCGTTTTTTTTCCTTTTCTTTTCTTCCTCTCTCTCCATCCTTTAGAGGTGCTGATAGATTTATTGCCATGTATATTTAACATTGAAATAATATTCCCCATTTTACTCTTTCTACTGACACTGAGATGAGACAGTGAATATTCATTCTATACTATTTCTGTAAAAAATTCTAAATATTAGATTTGTTTTTAATTCACCTGAAGAAAAGGTTTTTTTACATGATGTAAGTGATATGTTCCTCAATAAAAAACATGTCCGAAACGGCTGTAGTGAACTGCAACCAATTTGTGTTATTATATACAAAAGTAATAATTTGAATGAAGAAAGGTGAAGTCAGACTGACATTATAGTTGTTTCCATAAAGCGACAATATTTTAATTCCATATCTTATACAATGTTATGGAATGCATACAATGTTATGTAATAGATGTCATACTATATGGAAATATGTAATAATAATCCTATACTCCATTCATTTCCTCAGAGGTCATGATTTGAAGGCATGATCAACCAAATGAATACTTTGGGCTGAGTTCATTTGGATGTGTTAGAATATGTAGATAAACCAAACATCTAAATCTTTCACTTGATATCTGCTGTAAGTTTCATGACAATTGATCTTAATAAAAATGCATAGGAGTAGATCAAAATAAAATCGATGGGAATTTATGTCTGAGCAGATATACTTTTCCAGTGTCCTGAACACTAGTGAAGTGTTCTCAGTCCTCAAATTCATTTCATATTGGTGATGTACCTATATCTTTGCTGCACAACTATACAGCACTTCCAATTTTTTTTTTTCAGCAGTATAATATTGTTTTACTTTTATTCTTTCACTTTTGATATGACACATACTCTATACAATTTCTTATAATTTCTCTTTCTTGTTTCAGATATCTATATTATAACAGAATCACATTTATTTCAAACGGAAAGTTCAGAAATCTTAACAATTTAAAGTCATTGTAAGTTGCATCAAACACGTTGACATTATTTCATTAGTTTTAGGTTTCTAAAACTTAAAAGTTTCCCCTCTCTTTCTCATTTTTTGCCTCTCTGTGTGTCTAGGAAACTTTTGATTGTAGGTGTACTCTGTTAGCACTGATTAATGAAATGCCACAACAAACAAAATTATGGAAACACATGCATACACATACATTCGATCGCACACACACACACACACACACACAGCACATGCACATGCACACACACACACGAGTCTCCAGGGAGACTCTTGTTTACCTTTGTTATTTGTACAGCCTTGATTCCACTTTCTTTAGTCCTATGCAAAGTCAATGTGCACTATGAATTGAGAAAGAATGGACCCCATCTGAACTACCTTCTCTTCATGGATGATTTAAAACTGATCACAAAAACAGAGCCTGAAATGGAGAGAGGCTGGTTGAGACTGTACAGTTGTACAGGAAAGATATAGGAATGGAAATCGGTATCTCAAAGTGTGTGGTGCTCATTTTGAAACAGGGAAAAAGAGCAGATAGTAAGGGCATAGAATTGCCAAATAGAGAGAGAATGGAAGACCCAGATGATGGTGAGTACAACTATGATGATGGGCTGTTGCTGTAGTCTGCTTTAGTGTACTCATCCTGAAATGGATGCAAGTGGAGATTGACCAACTCAATTGCACAACCTGAAAGACAATGATGTTGCATGGTGCCCTCCAGTCTAAGGTGAACGTACACAGGGTCTACATAAAGAGGTGTAAAGGTGATTAGCATATAGGAGTGCATCAACAGTGAAAGAGGAAGCATGATAGAGTATTTGATAAATAACAAACAAGATCAGCTACAGTATGCTGCTAATACAGAAGGAGTTACCAAAAATGGACTTGAGAGTGTTAATCAATTCCAATCATGAATAGCCAATTAGAGAGAAGAAACACTAGTCCGCATGGAATTACATGATCAGTTCCACCATGAAACTAACAACTTAAAAGATCATGAAGCATCATGGAGGTGGCTCAGCAAGGGTGACTTAAAAAAGAAGACTGAAAGCCTAATCATTGCTGCCTAGGATCAGGCATTGAATATCAACTCAGTGAAAAGAGATATATATCACACAAGTACAACGAACCTCTGCAGAATGTGTGGGAAGAGGGTTGAAAGCGTGACTCACATTGTTAGTGCTTGTGAAAGTCTTGCACAGAAAGAGTACAAGCACAGATACAAGATAGCCCAAAACGTTCACTGGCTACTATGCTGGAAGTATGGATATAAGGTAACGGGTGCTTGGTACCAACATACACCAGAAAAGGTAATGGATGAAAAAGGGAAGGCAAAAATCTTCTGGGGACTTTGACATCCAAACAGACAGGGTGTTAGAGCATCAAAGGCTGGACATGGTAACCTTTAGGAAGCACCAACAAGAGTGCCTAATAATCAACATGGCAATGCCAAGAGATCATGAAAATAAGAGAAAAGATCGATAAATATGGAGACCTGAGAACTGAGATCACTAAGATGTGACAGCTATGAGTCAAATATAAAGGTTGCTCCTATTGTCATCAGAGCATTGAGTTCAATACCACACAACCTGAAGAAACATCTGGAAACTTTAGAAATACTCTACAATCTAGGTGTATTGCAAAAATCAGCATTACTTGGAACAGCATAAATATATTGTAAAAAAGTACTGTCTGTCTGAGGTCCTTGTTGTGACTTGACAAACAGTACAAACCTCCGGTAGACACAATACCTTCAATCAACATCATGATATTGGATACTGTGTCACATCTTAAATAATAGTAATAATAAGGATAATCAGGCACTGGCTCTAATGGCTTCTGATCTTAAGTGACTGGAAATGTTATCATATAAATGTTTGCCTTTTTTATAATAGGATGAATTTATATTGAACTCATTTATTTTGTTTATTTTGTTCATTGTATGCTTAAGACCGTTATTTGAAAGGACCAATGAAACAAATCCATTTTTAAAGGTGTATCCTTTAACTAGTTTTGATCATATCCTTATTTCTGTTCTGTTTTAACAAAACTGTCTGCCAAATGGGAACATGAAACTCTGAGTAACAGCTTTTGTTATTTTTCTGCTGCTTTTAAATAAAGCATATTAGTCTACCTCTGGTATTTGAGTACTCTTTTTTCCACCTTCTTTCACATTTATGTGCTTACTCTGGTATATATATATATATATATATATATATATATATATAAACAGTTAGTCCATAAAATGCTTAGGTTTATGGTGTATCATCAGATCCCAAAACCTGTTGGCTTAAGGCCTCTCTGTATATATATATGTATACGTTGACTCTCTCTCTCTCTATATATATATATGTCTATGTTGACTGCATTTTAGGCATCTCTATGGAAATAGGCTGCCATCCATCCCATCAACAATGTTTCAACATCTGCCATCTTTGGAGAAATTGTAAGTAATTGTTATTTATGTGTTCTGTATATTTTCAATGTTTTACAATGGTATGATTGTGTACTGAAAATGTAGTTTTTTTTTGTTAGTTGGTAATAAGATGTAATATAGGTATGAGGTGCACCCGGATATTTTGATTCTTTTCCAGGAAACACATTTATTAAGTTCAGGGAAGTACAAAACTCCAGTCTCTTTCAAGGTAGGACTCTCTGACTTCAGTACACTTATTGTAGCACTCCAGCCACTTAGTGAAGGCCCCACGGAATTCCTCCAAAGTTAAGATATCCAGGACCTCTTCATCTTAACATCTTCAAAAGTGATTCTCTGTGTTTCTCCTTTAGAGAACAACCAGAGCTCACTGAGAGCAAGATCTGGACTATAGGAAGGATGAAGGACAGTCCTTGGGTCTGAGAGAGCCAGGTTACTTCCATTGGGCATTCTGTCTCTTGGTCTCTGGGTTATAACAGATCCAGCTTTTGTCACAGTTCAGTAGAGACTTGAGTACTCTTTGATTGGAGTTAATGAGCCAGCTATCTCCACACTGTCACCACTGCATCTTTCCTTGTGTTCATCACTGAGCACCCTTGGAAGAAACTTTATGCAAATTTTGTGCTTGTTCAGATTTTTATGAATACTTCTGTATACAGTTGCCACATTGTACATTTATTGAGTTGATAGACACATGATGATCTTCATCAAGAAAGCTGCAAATTTTCTCAACCAGCTCCAGTATTCTGACATTCCTGTCCCTTGCACATACCATCTCTGAACCTCTTGTGCCAGCAAGAAACAGATGCTCAGCTAATATAAGTTAATCCATAAGTAGTCTGGAGCATTTCACAAGTTTCTGTAGCATTTTTTCTTAGTTTAACACATAAAAAAAACTTTTTTATTGCACAGTGGACTTCCAAATGTCTCAACTGAATTCTACAAACTAGTCATCCTTGACAAGCATCGTTTAGTGGGATGTGTTTAAAGTTCTGTTACAGCCAACTCTTTCAATCTCCAATAAAAGAAGTTGGTGGGCCAGTTTATTACATATATAGTAATTATCATCATCATCATCATCGTTTAACGTCTGCTTTCCATGCTAGCATGGGTTGGATGATTTGACTGAGGACTGGAGAACCAGATGGCTGTGCCAGGCTCCAATCTGATCTGGCATAGTTTCTACAGCTGGATGCCCTTACTAACGCCAACCACTCCGAGAGTGTAGTGGGTGCTTTTAAAATGCCACTGGCACGAGGGCCAGTCTGGCGGTACTGGCAATGGCCACACTCGAATATGGTGTTTTTTACGTGCCACCTGCACAGGAGTCAGTCCGAGCAGCACTGGCAACAGCCTCGCTCAAATGTTTTGTTCATGTGCCACCGGCACAAATGCCAGTGAGGCAACACTGACAATGATCATGCTCAAATGGTGCACTTTATGTGCCAGACAGCTGCTCTGGCAGTGATCCCGCTTGGATGGAGCTGTTAGCACTCCACTGGTATGGGTGCCAGTCATCGAATTTGGTTCAATTTCGATTTCACTTAACAGGTCTTTGCAAGCAGAGTTTAGTGTCCAGTGAAGGGAGGTTGGCATGGGTGCCAGTCGATGAATTTGGTTCGATTTCGAATTTAATTTTGATTTCACTTGCCTCAACAGGTCTTCGCAAGCAGAGTTTCGTGTCCAAAGAAGGAAAGGTATGCATAAGTGGGCTGGCTACATCCTGGTAAAGGCCATGGGTTATGGTCTCACTTGTCCTGCTGGGTCTTCTCATGCACAGCATATTTCCAAAGGTCTCGGTTGCTGGTCATTGCCTTGGTGAGGCCTAATGTTCGAAGATCATGCTTCACCACCTTGTCCCAAATGTTCCTGGGTCTACCTCTTCCACAGGTTCCCTCAACTGCTAGGGTGTGACACTTTTTCACACAGCTATCTTCAAACTATAATTTTAATAATCTAGGACAGTTATAACTTACAGAGATGTACCTGCATAGCAAGTGAACTGATCTGAGATCGTGTGCTGGAACGAAAACAATTGCAGCATGGAAGGTGTTTATAAGTCATTTAAGAAACACACAAAAACTGTTAGATTTATTTCAACATTTAAATTTAATTTACCAAAATATTTTTGTTGCTTTGAGACCGCGACCTGTTCACTGACAAAATTGGCAAATTAAATTTAAATGTTGAAGTGAATCTAACGGTTTTTGTGTGTTTCTTAAATGGCTTATAAACACCTTCCACACTGCAGTTATAACTTATTCTCCTAAAAAATTTTCCAAACTTCTAAAATGCTCCTCATATCATGTATAACAGTAGTACATGCTATTTAGTATTTTGCTTGTTTTTTTTTATCAGTCTTCTAATATTTAAGCCATACGCAATTCTAAAGTATTATTATTTCCTACAATCTGGAACTAAGTTTTGATACTGTGAAAGACATAGTTTTCAACTAAAGGTTATATAAGAATATCTATCATGTGTCTACCTACAGTGATCTGTTCTTAAGATATCCAATATTATTGTTTTATAAATTTTAATATCGAAATGTCTTCTTATGGCTGGATTCCAACCTGGGCCACAACAAAATTTACCTGCTACACTTTGCAGTCCTACATCACTGCCTTAAGGTCCTAGGTACATTCCAGGCCAGTATCTGTAATCCTGTTGTTGATGTAAGTGTGATGATGTTTTCCTCTTCTTACATCACCATGAAGTGGTAAAATGGCAGCAACATATGACAAGTAAACCCTTTTATGGAAACCTGATGGAAGTCAGTGAAAAGACCACACAAAAGCTGTTGAGACTATGTGATCACGCATGTGTCACCCTGTTCTGAGGGCATATTGAAATGTATAATATTTCTAAATTTCTTCTCTTCCATGTGGTTATGTTAATATATTATAAAATATGTTGAAAGTAATATTTATATCAATTTCATTGTGTAGGAGCGTTTTAGCTCTCAAAAACATTTAATTCATTTTCATCTCTTTTTTGAAGTGTGAAAATTTCTGTCATACCTCTGTGACCTGATCACTAGCATTCCAATGCAACTGCTTGAAATTTTGTAAATAGAAAGGTCTTACAAGTCTCACGTTTTATGCTTTTCGTTTTGACCTTTCAGACATATGATTCCGTAATATATTGACCTAGACATTTTGATATCAATTGTTGCTAATGATTTCCTGGTTCCATGATTTGTCAATTTACAACTTGGTGATGAACAGACAAATCATGAATTTCTTTTTTTTTTCTTTTTTTTTTGGTGAATTTAACTATTTTTATATGTTTTCAGTTGGCTACATTGAGTCTTATGTGATATCGTTAGCTAAGTTTCAACACATGATCAATGAGCAAGTTAATTGCTAAGTATGTCCAACCCTGAAATATATGTTTCATAGATGAGAATGTTACATAAAAATCTCACATTAATTGCAGACATAAAATAGTTATGTTGTTCTTTTGATTGTGTTTTTATTATCATGTTTGATATAGTACTGTTGTGGCAACACAGAAGATTTTCTCTTCACTTAGCATATCTATGATAAGTTTGTTTCATAGAACTTATTTCTCTCTAAATTATGCAGACAAGAGAAGCATAAAGAGAAACGAAGAATTGTACTGTGACAATGAGAATTTATTTTGTTTGCTTTGACTGAAGGGAAATTCAGATATTTATGAACAAGAGAATTCAAAATCCATTACTATTTACTTAGACACCTTAACTTACTAAATATTTGTTTTTGTCTTTGTTTCAGAATTTTGAGGAACAACCAAATCAGGCGTTTTCAAGATGGTTCTTTCTTATTTCTCCCCAATATAATTGAAATGTATGTATAACAAACCATAATTTTAACACTAATTACAAAAGTAAAACCTAAGTGTAGAAGTTAGCAAATTCACAATTGTTTGTTTTATACAACTAACAAGAAAAAGTTTTTAGCTGGTAGAAATATTGGTAGCTTAATAAGTATATCTTATAAGGCAGTGAACGGGCAGAAACATTAGCCAGCCAGGCAAAATGCTTAGCAGTTTTTTCTCTGTCTTTACATTATGAGTGCAAATTCTGCCGAGTTCAACTTTGCCCTTTATCCCTTTGGGGTCAATAAATTAAGCACCATTTGCATACAGGGGTCGATCTAATCGACTGGACCCCTCCCCCAAAATTTTGGACTTACTCTTGAGTAGAAAAGAATACGTATATCTTAGAAAAGTTTTTGCTTTCGATTCTGATAACTACATTCAAATACTATCAGGATTGATTTGATCATATTCGATCCATAATCATAAGTACACATTAAAAAAAAAGGTAAGTTACCATTCTATTGCTTAATATCTTACAGGATTGGCACCCACCTGCCTGTGTGCCTGCCAGCCTGCCTGTTTTATATATATGTATATCCAAGCATGGTTGATGTCAGTGCCCGCTGACTGGCTCCTTTGTCATTGGCACATAAAATGCACCATCGGAATGTGGTTAGTGCCCTGTGACTGGCTTCCATGCAAGTGGCAAGTAAAAAGCACCCGCTACACAGTGGTTGGCATTAGGAATGGTATCCAGCTGTAGGAACATTACTGCATCAGACTGGGGCCTGGTGCAGCCCACTGGCTTGCCAGACTTCAGTCAAACCATCCAACCCTTGCCAGGATGGTAAGCGGACGCTAAACAATAATGATGATGATGATGATGATGATGATATATATATATATTGATAGAAATGGCAAGACAACAAAAGAATGAAAGAGACCTCGATATTATGCAAATAGAGGCATTTATCTGTAAATGTAACATGTGACAATTATTCGGTTGCCATGACACTGAATAATTGTCACATTTTATATTTACTGATGTCACTCCCACCTCCTATCCCAGCTCGCTACCTCTACCTGCTATCTCAACTCACTTCACATCACCATGATTTCAAAATCATTTCATGGAATAGCAAACACCTACTTAAAGTATCTCAAAAAAGTTAAATCAGGCGCTGCCTCGACTGGCTTCTGTGCCAGTGGCACATAAAAAGCACCATCCGAACATGGCCGATGCCAGCGCCACCTCGACTGGCTTCTGTGCTGGTGGCACATAAAAAGCACCATCCGAACGTGACCTCGACTGGGATCTGTGCCAGTGGCACATAAAAAGCACCATCCGAATGTGGCCAATGCCAGCGCCGCCTTGGCTGGCTTCCGTGCCGGTGGCACGTTAAAAGCACCAACCGATCGTGGCCGATGCCAGACCCCCCTGGCACCTGTGCAGGTGGCACGTAAAAAGCACCCACTACACTCGCGGAGTGGTTGGCGTTAGGAAGGGCATCCAGCTGTAGAAACACTGCCAGATCAGACTGGAGCCTGGTGCAGCCCCCAGCTTCCCAGACCCCGGTCAAACCGTCCAACCCGTGCTAGCGCGGAAAACAGACGTTAAACGATAATGATGATGATGATGATCCCCTACCAACAATTATTTCTGTCTATAAACAACTATCTACAAGTGAGAAATCTAGCCTATCCTCAGTCCTCATCAATGCTTGTTCACCAAGGCAGACGTTGCTCTCTCATGTATTGTTGGCCTTGATCTCTTCTTGTCCGCCATCACTAGCTTCTTCATCTGATGAACCAATTACCCGATGTTGCTGCTCACTCTTTGGTGTTTGTTGCCATTGTTGTTGTATGTGTTTCTATTACTGCTGCCTGTTGTATTGACATTGGTGGTTCTTTGGTTTACAGTCACCCTTATGGTGGAGATGGAGGTTTTATAACTTTTGCTCCTGACACTATTTACCTCCCTCTGACATTCTGTTGATAATTCAATTCAGTTCCCTGCAAATGACAAGAACAAGGCAAAACTGACCAGCTCCACAGAATCCTGCTCAGTTTGGAAACAACCTGGTGCAGTTTTACAATAAAGTTTTTCAAACAAAGTTAAGCAAGCAAAATTTTACTAGCGATCTGAGAGTCATCTTACCAATAGAGAGACAATAATAATAATAATAATAATAATAATAATAATATAATAATAATAATAATAATAATAATAATAATAATAATAATAATAATAATAATAATAATTAAGGCCAACAGACCAGATATAGTTGTCAGAGATCATGAAGAAAAAAAATGCTTTCTAATTGATGTATCAATACCGGCAGATGACAACGTGTCTCTAAAAGAAATGGAGAAACTCTCAAAATACAAAGACCTGGAAATAGAGGTAACTAGAATGTGGAACCTGAAAACAGAAACAATTCCTATCATAGTAGGTGCATTAGGCATGATAAAAAAATATTCAGACAAATACATAACAAAAACACCAGGACTTAGAAACACATATAACATACAGAAAATTGCACTACTAGGCACTGCACACATCCTACGCAGAACACTTTCCATACAATAACCATCAGAGCATCACAACAAATCACAGCACATACCCAAGGCACACAGAGCTGCGCTCGGTAGTGAAGTGAAAGCACACTATAAAAATAAAACTACTGAATAATAATAATAATAATAAATAATGATAACAACAGCAACAATAATAATCTTTTCTTTATTCACCACTAAGGATCACAAAAAGCATTGGGGATGGTATAGGACAATGCATTGTGGGTTTACATAAAGAAGAATGAAAAAAGTAAAAAAAAAACCCACTAACAATATAAATTCTAAAAATAAATAATTCCCCCAAAATGAGAGACTTCCTTGGGCTGCTTGTGGAAACCTCAATCGCCTTGACCACCGGGGCAAGTACCTTCTCTACAACATCTTCCTTTAATCTGCAGGCACATGCTTACAGTAGGTCCATTGACTTAGACCATTCTTGCCACATTCACCTACCTTTTAACAAAATTGCTGGGAAACATCACTTTTCTCTCTAACCTTAATTTTCCTTTACCTTTTCATGACATATGCTTGACCAAAGACTAAAGTGTCTATCTTCAGCCCTTTCAATCTGGTTAACAATGCAACCTCTTTCACTAAAGTCACCAGAAAAATTAGCATTACCTGCCTTTGTTAGTCAAAGGAAGGTGTTGAGATGATCTTTACAATGGACACAGCCAATGACTGGAACCATCCTACACATGACAACAGGTGTTTGACATGAACCCACTAGTTAGCAATGCTAGGACAAGAGCATGCTGAACAGTTTTGTAGTTCTGTGCATATCTCAGGCAACCCTGGTTGATGGCACTTCCATGATTGTAGAGATTATCCAGAAACAACATTGCTCTCAGTAGCATTGCCAGATTAGGGATTTCTGAAAATTATCCATGGGCTACAGCCTGAAAATCCTCTAGAACAGGCCTAGCATGTACTTTGAAAGCATTCAGTGCCAAGTCTATTTTCCAGAAAAAGGAATTTGAAGACCTCAAATTCAGTCATGTTAGATGCTGACACAGTTAAAAAAGAGCTTGAACAGGAATAAACTTACAAATACCAGGTAATAAATGAAGGCTTTGGCATTCAGCATGCAAGCATGAAAGAGAGAATCAGGAAGGAATGTTTTGGGAAAGTTCAAGCAGTCCTAAAATCTGAGCTAATTGCACATAACAAGATGTTGTTCAGAATCAACAATTTGGATGTTTTCTCCCAGAACTACTTCTAATATTTTGTTGACTGGTTATTTGTGAACAATTTAATAGATCAAGAAAGTAAGTGGTAAGCTCACTGCAATCTGGATCTAACTTCAACAAGTCTTTAGTTATTTCTTATATAAAATGAATGTATCACTTTCTAATTCTTATAAATCTTTACACTATCTGGTGGGATGTGGTGAGCGTGAATGGCTTTAATATTTTCCCACTTTAAGGTCAGATCCTACCAGATTCAATTTCCATTCATGTTTCAGTTTCATCCTGTTTCCATTCAGTTTCAAGTTCTCCATTGATAATTTACCACAAAAAGGAAGAATATGTACAATTGAGTTGATTTAATTGGCTATAAATCTTCTAACAAAGAGACTTATTTAAGACATAAGTTACTAGAAAGCAAAATCTGAAAAGTCTAGTTTCCACTAGAAACCATCTCACTCCACTCATACTAGTTATGCCTTATGAAAAAATGTCACATCCTCTGAGCATCTGCTCTAAATTACTTAACTTTTGTATCTAGGAATTTATTGATCTCATGAAAATATTGTTAGCATTCTCTCTGTAATTACAGTGACTTGAGAGACAATAAAGACTTGTTCTGTGGATGTCATTTGCCAGCTGTTGTTGATTATATAAATAAAACATATAACAGACACGTGATTGTCAGGAGCCACTGCAATATGGGGCATGGCCCAAACCAACTAAATATAATACATCCATCAAGATATCCATTATGTCATGGTAAGTAATATACCCCTTATTTCTATTATTATTTTGTAATTTGATATTACTATAATCATTTACAGAACCAGGAGAGCATTGATTAAAATACCTAGTAGTATTTAGTCACAACCTACTTTGTTTACCAAAAACATCTCTTTGCTTTTCATAATTTGTGGGGACATTAAAATAAATACCTGTTGATTAACACTACCTCTCTTCAAATATTTATGTATCATAGTAGGTGCATTAGGCATGATAAAAAAATATTCAGACAAATACATAACAAAAACACCAGGACTTAGAAACACATATAACAAGAAACACATATAACAAGAAACACATATGAAACAAGAATTTCTATTAATATCATTGCTGCCATTACACTCTAGAAACATGCTGAATTGAATGAGCAACAAATCTGCTTCAGACAAAAGAAAAGAATTTGAAACAATTCCAACAGAAAAATTGAAGCTTTTTTACAGTCTTTGTTATTTGGTATATAAACTTTATAATCACTCATATTTATACATTTTTGTTTTACACCTCAAAGCAAATATTTTCTATAACTTCAATACATGACAATCTTTGGTTGCTAACTGGATATTTTCTTATATTTTGCAGATTACTCACTTTTTCAAAAAAAATTGCAGTGTCAAACATGTTCAGGGCTCAAGTGCTATAACCCAGAAGTGACTAATTGTTATGATGCAGAGGTAAACTGAGATGTTTTTCTCTTCTGCTATTATACATATATCACTACAATACATACATACACACACGTGCATGCACGAACACACACACACACACACACACACACACACACATCGTTTAACATCCATCTTCCATGCATGCATGGGTAGGACAGTTGACAGGAGCTGGCCTGGTAGAAAAACTACCTTAAGCTACTGTACCTGTTTTGGCAGGGATTTTATGGCTGGATTCCCTTCCTAACGTCAACCACTCCATAGAGTAGACTTTTAATGTCGTACTAGCAGAGGTAAGGTTAGTTTTGGCATGATCTTTACAGTTAAATGCCCTTCCAAACGCCAACCACATTACAGTGTGGACTGGATGCTTTTAATGTGGCACCAGCACTGGCAGGGTAACCAAGTAACTGCACAAGACAAGGAATTATGAGAGGGGCAGGGCATTTGAGGAAAGGAACTTGTATCAGAAGATGAAAGGTTAGAGTGTGACAAAGAGACAGAGAGACAGAAGGAGATGTCTTGCCACAACAAAGGGGTCATTAGAGAAGATGATCCAGTATCAGATGATGAATGGTTAGAGTGTAACAGAGAAATAGAGAGACAGAAATAGGTGTCTTGCTATAGAGGAGATACATGGTTAGCCATTGAGAGAGAGAAAAGAGATAGAGAGTGAGAGAGAGGTACAAGAAAGAGGCCAGAAACAAGTGTGCTGAGTAAAGGAGATATTTGGTTACCTAGTCAGAGAAAGAGAGAGAGAGAGAGAGAGAGAGAGAGAGAGAGAGAGAGAGTAGGAAACAGCAAAAGTGTTAGAGAGAGCAGAAGAGATATTGTGTAGTGCTAGGGTATACTCACAAGGAATAAGGATCTGAGCATAGAACCTGTGTAAAAAAATAGGGTGTGGGTGTTGGGGGTGGTGGGAAATAGTAATACAGTGAGCACAGTAGTGAGGGCAAGAAAGGGGATTGGAAAGCAATCATAATTTATGAAGAGAAAATGCAAGGAGAAAAATGCAGTTAGAAGAGGGGTTGTAGTTCTGTTTCTTAGGGTAGAGTGGATGAAAAGTGTGTTGTTAAATATAGGTGGGACGCAACTCTTCTAGCACTTAGTTTCATGGACGGGTCTTCTCTAGAACCACATATTTCCAAACATCTTGGTCCACTGTCATTTCCTCTGTGAGCCCCAACTTCCTCAGTCGGTCCTCACCACTTCATCCCATGTCTTTTTGGGAATCTCTCTTCCACAGATACCATCCACTTTCTCCTCTCTTGCATACCACATTTTGGAACAGATTTAAGTAGTGTACTGGGTGAAATTGGATACAATGTGAACATCTGTGAAGGCTTTCTCCAAGAGAGTACTACTTGCAGGATCTTTAGTATTGAGAAGTAGTGTGGGAAAGGATTCCTCAGAATTGGTAACTATCCTATTTACTGGGGAGCATAATGATTGGTTGCTGTTTAAGATGAGTGAATGCTTGCATTACACAGGGGCATCTTCTGTATTTTGGATGATACTGTATGCCTGCAACAGCAGCAATAAGAGTAGCACCAGTAAGAACAACAACAAAATCAGTATGAATAGTAGCAGCAACAACTGCTGTTGCAAAAACTAATACTACAATCAAAACAGCAAAGGGGATTAAGACTAGTCTATTTAAAACAGAAGTCCTAAGAGAAGTGGCCACCCCTCAGAGCAACACCAACATCAATGCAAATGACCCAGACACATACATATTCATTGATCTATTCCAACACTTTTCATGATTCTCTCATTTCATCTCTATCATAACCCATTTCAAAGATACCGTCATGTCATTCCAATGTGAGTATAGAATATTTGTACAAAGAATCTAATTGATGCTTATTTTTGTCATAAATCATTGATGAAGAGATTATTCATTTCCCCTTTATTCTTTATCAGTGAATATCCCTTCCCAGCTTTGTTTAGAATAATCAACAATGGAATCAGTGCAATTGTAAACAAGATAAGAGAGGAATCATCCTTTGAAAGATTCCTCTTCTAATCTATACATCTGCTAATCTTTTTCCTCCTGATGCTAACTCTACTCTCCAGAATCGCATTGTATTTTTATTGGATAGCTGCTTTTGAAATCTTGAATAGTTCTAGGTAATGCTTGATCCGTGAATATGCAATTAAGTAATATACCCTTCTATAATAGAGCCATGCATATATTTATCGTTTTGTTTCTGAAATTCCCCAAAACCATCATATTGATCATTAAATGGACTTTCATCTTCTTGCTCCATTTTTTGATAATCTTTTGGTTCATAAGCTATGAAATGTTTCTCATAAAGATATTAATATAATTCTGATGATATCCCTATTTGCAGTTTCCACGTAACAAACTTGTAACTGGGCGGTGATTTGAGGCAACCCTGCCTTTTAATTTGCCTTTCAAGGTCTTCATTTAATTAATCACATCCCTCTTTAACATGTATACATTTGCTTGTATCTCTATTATAAATTCTTACAGCCAGTGACCATGGACCAAGATCTGCTCCAGCAGCTTTCGCATCTTTGCTTTCATGCTGGTAAAATCCTTCTGCTTCTGAATCTTTTATACTTGCTGTATCCACTTTGCTTTACCATTGTGCTTGCTACTCTTGTCCCAAATTTCTCCTCCAAACATGTTTCTTCAACATTTGTTCTTATGATTTCTCTCACTTCCCTTGAGAATATCATCTAAGATTTCTTGGTTTGATTGTGTAGCAGCAGCAGCAGCAGCAGCAACAGCAGCGGCAGTAGTAGTAGTAGTAGTAGTAGTAGTAGTAGTAGTAGTATTACATAACTTTTATATACCTTTTATATTTATTATGGCAGCCTTTTTGCATGAGCAGAATATCAATGACTGGCCATTCAATCAAGTTTGAAAAATCATGCAGCACTTACAGAAAATGTATCGAAGCAGAGAAAAAGAATGTATTTACCTGCAAAACCTTGAACAACGGCAGTTCTTGTGTTACTTGTTGTACCGGAAATTTATGTAACAAGAATGATTTATTTAGTAAGTAATTCTTCTGATATAATTGCACCAAGTTACTGCAGATTAATTGCTTAATAAAATAATGTATTATAATTTGTATATAAAAAATTCTTTACCGCACTTATACATGTAACACATAGAATGGTAAACAACAAGGGTCAATAATGTCATGACATTTAAAAAAAAAAAAACATGAACTTTTCCAAACGACCAGATTTAATTCTGGAAAAATATCACCTAAAATTATTTACCCAGCATAGCGACAATGATATTCTCCTCTGCATACATTCACATGCACTACATTGTTGTTGTTTATGTCATTGTTACTTTGTTTCATATGAGCAATTCCAAGCCTCACTCAAAGACCTCAAGTAACAGCAAGTTGGATGCTTCACATCATCATCATCATTTAACGTCCGTTCTCCATGCTAGCATGGGTTGGACGGTTCGACCGGAGATCTGGGAAGCCAGAAGGCTGCACCAGGCTCCGGTCTTATCTGGCAATGTTTCTACAGCTGGATGCCCTTCCTAACGCCAACCACTCCGTGAGTGTAGTGGGTGCTTTTTACGTGCCACCTGCACTGGTGCCAGGCGAGGCTGGCATCGGCCATGGTCAGATTGGTGCATTTTACGTGCCACCGGCACGGAAGCCAGTTGAGGTGGCGCTGGCTTCGGCCACGATTCGGATAGTGCTTTTTACGTATCTCCAGTCCAGGGGTCCTGGCATCTGCCGGGTGCCAGTCATAGGATTGGTTTGCCAATAACTAGCAATGATATATTGTGTTGGAAGGAGATGAGAATCTGAGAATTAAGATTCTGTTAAATTTGTAATATTTCAGATTTTGCAAGTGTTTTAAGAGAGTTAGGTATTTCAAGATGGCAGTGTCTTTCTTATGATGTGGTAAGTTCTCACTTGAACAATTTTCTTATAGTATCCAAGAATGTCATTTGGCATTGTCCCCAAAGCTCCAGTGATCACAGGTACAGTTCTTGTTCTTAGATACTACATTTTTCAGACCTCTATTTCAAGGTTCTTATAATTACTTAACTTCTCAAATGTTTCTACAAAAGTGTTGCAGTCTGATGGGACTGAGCACACAGGTTTGGTCAATATGATTTTCTACCACAATATCTGGTCTATTGGCTTATATAGCAAGATCAGTTCATCATCATCATCATCATCATCATTATCACTGCCACTGCCAATGAGCAGGAGGGGCAGGCAATTTTTATTTCTCTAGTGGCTGTAGCGAAAGAGGTAGTATAGTGGACCTGTTTGAAAGGGTTAAAGACAGACTCTTTCCTCTTTGGCCAAGCCCTCATCAACTTTTTCGAGTTTCACTTGTAAAGGAAGATGAGGGTGGAAAGGGAAGTGTTGCCTTGTAGCAAGTTTGTTGAAAGGTGGGTGAATGTTGGAAGAATGGCCAGTGCGAAAGGACCAACTCTGAGCATGCACATGTAAAAAAAGGGAACTAAAGGAGAAGGGCTCTTGCCCTGTTGATCAGGCGCCCATGGCTTTTGTGAGTTTTCCCACGAAATCCTTAAAGTGATTCCCCGATTGAGAGTTTTAATTTGTTCAATTTTAATTGTTATTTATATTGTTTACATGCGGAAAACACATTGTATCGTCCAGCTTTTGTCTTTTATGTTGTTGCATGTCCTTTAATGTTATTTTATGTGAGCCCTTGTGGCTAATAAAAGAATAAATTATTATTATTATTATTATTATTATTATTATTATTATTATTATTATTATTATTAGTAGTAGTAGTAGTAGTAGTAGTAGTAGTAGTAGTAGTAGTAGTAGTAGTAGCAGCCACAGCAGCAGCAGCGGTAGTAGTAGTAGTAGCAGTAGTAGTAGTAGCAGAGATACTTTTCACGACAATAAAAGATATCGTAATGAAAATGTCAATACAGAGTGCAACAGTATTTAAAGAAAATGCTGCTTTATAAATTTTTTATGAAGCGGGATTTTTAAGTTGCTATGTTTACTTTCCATATTCAAGACAGACAACGATAAGAAGAAATAGAATAATTCAAAATTTAAGCTATTTTTCTTCACTCTCTCTTCCTCTCTCTCTATTTCCCTATCTTTGTACAAATTATTAACTCTTTTATTTGACTGGAAACAAAATGTAGATGTGTCTTAGCTTGTCCCATCCAACCCATCCTATCTTTTGTTAAATATGTTTTAAATGTGTACATACATATTCATGGTTGGTTTGTTGGTGACTAAATCAACTCTCCTATTAGAAACGCTTAGTGAAGAAGGTTTGCTAAAAACCCAGCTGAAGAAATGCAATAGCTGTCAAAAGTCAGAGGAACACAGCACAGGGTCAATGACTAACTAGCAATAAAGTTCAGAAGTATGGAAGCCCTGTAGATGGTGAAAAATTGCTCTTTAAGACCACTTGGAGGTGATAGTCAAGTGAGGATATGCATGCAGGAGGCAGAAAACCCTGAATTTTAAACTTGCCTTGAGTGGCGAAGACTAAGAGGAGAAAACCCTAATATAAAACCTCTGGTTGATACTCCCATAGTCATTTTCATATTTTCTCGTCACTGAAACATGGTAGCTGATATTTACAGAGTGTTGTTCATATTGAATAAATGTCTGTCTACAATATATCAATACTTACAAACACTGAAGTACATTATGCTTCTCATAATTATTACTATCAAACATTAATTTTTTTATAGAGATAGAACAAAATAAACCAGTCTTATCCATATCGTAAACTCCTCCGATGATGGGTGTAGTAATGTTTTCAGACTTGACTCACTAGAAGAATACAGTCTCACATCTGTAAATTAGGAGGCAGTGAATTTACCTTGATGTTGTATTCTTCAATCATGGCTGTTAGAAAAATTGGATAGAATGCCCTGTGACTGAGCAGTCTTATTTAAGGAGGATACTACCCAACCAATTACTAGAAAGTATGCCAAATATTGTTTTCCCACAAGTTTAATTTACTGTGACTTGCTATCATTTCAGCTAGAACAACAAATGCAAAAAATTAAAGTTTAAAATGCAAAAGTATATACAAGCAAAGGGCACATCTATGATGCTGAAAAAGTGCCCACTCAGCTGGATGATGCAAAGTTCAGCAGACATGAGTACCGTACTGCTTTTGTTACAGCAGTGCTTGAACTATACCTGATCGATGTTGGTATACTTGCTGAGGCTTGATTGTCAGAAGAAAGTCAGCTAATTAGAATAGCTGATAGTTGAAAAACGAAAAGACTGCAGTTGCTATGCAATCAAGAAAAATTAAGCTGATAGAAGATAAGAAGTTTTGTTATCCAGTGTGCTAACCATATAATTACATACCACTTACTGTTGTCTTGTGGATGCCTTGTGATTTTCTTTTCTGTGTATGCACCAACTTATCAATCAATGGCAGGAACTACCTCTTTTCTATAAGAATCTTAGAAGCTCTATTCTCTGGAGATAAAATCATCCTATCTGGTGACTTCAGTGCCATGTTAAGTCAGAGCTGTAACAAGTTTAGGATATTTCAACATGGGTAACATAAACTGAAACGGTTTACAACTTCTGCAACTGCGAATGGTTACGGAGTTACTTGAATCTACCCTCAGTCAAAACAGAGTTATCTTATTCACTTTATCAGGTAATATTTGTGATCTCTGTTGCCTAAAGTTTTACCTTGTATGACCAAACTTAAGGAAAAAGTTACACTAAGGTTCTGAAATGGCTGAACACTGACAAACTCCAAGATCCTGCCATATCTATATTTTTGTGAAGTTCCAGGAAATCCATCAGCAGGTGGTTAGTGATCAGTTCAAACAAAATGTTTGTTATCACTGTCAATATTTTAGGCTTCAAGAAGGCAGTGAGTCGGCAAAATTGTTAGCACAAAATGCTTAGCAGAATTTCATCCGTCTGCACTTTGCACTTTCTGAGTTCAAATTTCACCAAGGTCAGCATTGCCTTTCATCTTTTCCCACTACTGCAAAAGCCATCTAAATGTTCCCAGTTCAAATTCCGCGATGATTAACTTTGCCTTTCATTCTTTCAGGATCAATAAAATAAGTACCAGTTGAGTACTGAGATCAATGTAATTGACTTATTCCTTTCCTCCAAATTACTGGTCGTGTGCCAAAATTTGAAACCAATATTTTGGGTTTCAAGACGCACTAATACATAGATGATTCAATGAAAATAACTTAGAAATATCTGAGCTTCAAGAAATTAACCATAAATTACACCTGGAAAGGAACTGTTGATGACAGAAGAATTATTGAAGAAATAAAAGAAATTTTTCAGAAAAAACTAGGAGCAATGAAGAATGGATGGTGGTAGAACATATCCATTGATATTCAACTGGATTTTAGCAGTACCATCTTATTCAAGAAATGGATAAAATCCTAGTATAGAGGAAATTGAAATTGTTATGAATCAGGAGTGGATAGAATACCAAATGAGATTATTGTGGATTTTGTAGCTGATCTTGTAACTACACTAATTATCAATGTATGGAATGCCTCACAGGTTTTGCAGGTTTGGAAAGATACTACACTGACTTTACTGTACAAGAGAAAAGGTGCCAAGCCCAACAGTGGTAACTTTCATGATATACTCTAACTTGTATCAGCCTGTAAGATATTCACCAAATTTATTGAATGGGCTGCTCGCATTAATATATTCTATCTTTGTTGCAGAGTCTCAATGTGACTTTAAGTCTGGCAGAGACATTACAAATATAGCCTTTAGTGTCAAGTAGTGGTAGAAGAAATGCATAGAACAGAAACTCTCCCTTTTACCATATTTTTGTTGAACTAACAAAAGCCTTTGATTTAGTAAATAGAAACGCACTGTTGAGAAATTTGAAATTATTAAGGTGACCACCTGTATTTCCTTATCCAATTACACACTGGTTTGAAGGCCTACTTGAACTCAAATGGTGCCTTGTTGAAACTGATTCCAATGGACAGTTGCATAAAATAGGGGTATATATTCGCTCCAAATATGTTCTCAATATACTACATCTTTTCATTTGTTCACGTAGCTAAGGACTGTGATGTGAGCATTTTTGTCTACGATCACACAAGCAGGAACCTGTTTAATCTTAATCTTTTTTAAAGTTAAATCAAAGACATTTATAACTGTTGCTTGCAAATGTATGTTAAAGGTTGTGTTCTTGTGAATCACTTTAATATAAAGATATTTGGAAAATAATGAACCTCCTCTCTTGTACAGCTTTTGGATTGGAGAAAATTAAGATGATATTTACACCAAACCCTGGAGAGTTTTATAAGGAATCAAATATATTTGTTCAAGGGATCCAACTCACAAAATGAACCCTTTTGTGTATCTTGGTAGCACTGTCTCCAGGGATGGAACCCTAGATTCAGAAATTAATATGAGAATTGGGAAATCCTGATGATTTCAGGTTTCTGTAATAAATATTTTATTGAGAGTTAGTTTTTGGTATGTGTCTCCTGCACAAACCAACTTGTAATTGTAATGTCATAACCCCGAGGAACTAATTAAGAGAATACAAACTGACAAATCCTTAATCTCTGGATTAAATTTAACAGAAGAAATGAATTGCATGATGTACATGCATTGGCCAGATGGATTAATTTTGAATGATAAAAGCCTCCTTCAACTCTGAACTACTCACTGTTCTTGCAGATTTACCTACCTACCTACCTACCTACCTATCTACATTACTACAACCCTCCTTCCTTCCTTCCTTCCTTGTATTTACCTTTCAGTGCATCTATAACATGTCTTATAATGCAATGTCTTTGTTCCATTTTTATATCTTTTCATAGGTTTCACAGGGTCCTTTCATTTTCCATTGAGTTTTGCAATAAATTTGACAACTTATAACTGGAACAGGAATGCCATTGAGTTTAAAAACACAGCTGGAATTAGACTTAGTGCTGTGAGTATCTGATTCCCTCTTTCTCTTTCACTACCCATATAATTTGTTTGGTAAAAAACACTTGTGATATTGAAGTTTCACCTAATATGTTTTCCAAAAAAGTCATAACCTTTAATCATAGTAATGATTAGGGATAGGAATAAACGTAACAGTACAGGACTTAGTAAATTAATTTGGGATCTAAAAGACCATAATAAACAATTTAATTTAGATTAGTTGATTCTCTCAATCTCGATACCTTATGACAAAGGCAAAGAATTCTGTCTTCTCTGTAATTCTGAGCTATTTTTTATTCTTTTTTCTAAAAACACGGTTATAGAGCATGCATACCGATGTAAACATTGGCAGAATCACACCTTTAGTTCATATAAGTGATATCTATCATTATATATAATTTAAACATCAATTTTCTTCTCACATTTCGCAAGTCTGTATGGTTTTATTTAATATACATATAGTTATGCACTTCTCATTTATTTAGTTTTTCTTTCCTTTATCCCTCCTCTTTCTAGAGGCTACCTTTGACGTTATATCTATAATGATTTTTGAAACAATCTTAATAGCATTCAGTTAATTAATATACATATCCATCATTTTCCGTTAAAATGTCTTATTGACGAGTTTCATTTCTTCACCTCGCTGAAGAGAAGATTACATTGTTTTACACCATGTTATTCCTTTGGAATAATACCAGTGATATCTTCAAAACATGTGCTGGAAGTAAAAGAATTTGAATAACACCTGCGTTTAACTCCATTTATTTATATATATTATACAAAATATTTCACGTAAACCTTTAAAACAAGGAGTTACAACCTTTTTACTTGTGTGATTTTTTGCTAACCTGGTAACTATTTATATATTTTCTCCCGTGTTAATTGTCAACAAGGGTAAAATACACACATCTATTTATATATATACATATATATTATATGTGTGCGTAAGGCGGCAAGCTAGCAGAATCATTGGCATGCCAGGCAAAATGCTTAGTGGTATTTTGCCTGTCCTTATGTTCTGAGTTCAAATTATGCTGAGGTCAACTTTGCCTTTCATCCTTTTGGGGTTGGTAAATTAAGCACCAGTGAAATACTGGGGTCGATGTAATCGACTAGTCCTCTCCCCACAAATTTCAGGCCTTGTGCCTATAGTAGAAAGGATTATATGTGTATGTAAGGAGTGGCTGTGTAATAAGAAATTTGATTCCAAATCATATAGGTCCGAGTTCAGTCCCATGATATGGCACCTCATCTACTATAACCTTGGGCTGACCAAAGCTTTGTGAGTGGATTTTGGTAGACAGGAACTGAAAAATGCCCATCACAAATGTGTGTGTGTGTGTGTGTGTGTGCGCGTGTATGTGTTTGTTCCCATCTGCTTGATAATTAGTGTTAGTGTGTTTATGTCCCCGTAACTTAGCAGTTCAGCAAAAAAGACTGATAGGTTAAGTGCATAACTAAAAAAAATAAGTACTGGGGTCAATTTATTCAACAAAATATTCTTCAAGGTGAGGTGGTGCCCCAGCATGGCCACAGTCTAATGACTGAAACAGGTAAAAGATAAAATATGCAGATAATGAAATGAAACCACACCCTATCAGTCTTGCTGAGGTAATCTCTGAGTAGGAGACACCATTGACTCTTTACCAATTCCATTTTCCTCTCCCCCTTTTTTTTCCTCATAAAATGTACATCTCTCTCCTAGCCCAATTTTTTGCTATTGTTCATTATAGTAGATAATTTTCAACAGAGTGACTGCATATATCTGATAAAAAGTATGTAGTATGTGGCTTAGATAGGAATGGACCTACTAAAAGGCTCCATTCAGATAGGGTAGATAAACAATACATAAACTCTATAAGTAGTAATATACAACTAACTGACAAATATAATGTCAAATATAATAGCAACGAAACCCAATTCTGTAATAAGAACCAGATAAATAGATTACACACTTTTACAAAAAGCTTAGATAGAAATAGAAATACATACCTCAGTAACATGGATACCACTAGCTATATCAAATGGTATATAATTCCCTTTGGAAAACAAATGATTTCCAATATACCAAAATTATTTTATTCGGCATTGACTAAACATTTTCCAAAAGAAAGTAAATACTATAGAATTTTGAATAAAAATAGGGTTAGATTAGTTGTTTGTAGTAGCAAAAACCTAGCACAAATTATAGCGGCACAAAACAATACTAAATTTAATAGTTTCGATATGAACAATGGCAATATTAATAACCAGAATTATAATTATAGATCAATAAATAGCAACAATGTGAATATGAGCAGACAAACCATAAGTAACACAACTAGGTATCAGGATAGGAACTATGGTTTGGCAACT
>NC_043005.1:7466320-7486320 GCF_006345805.1 Octopus sinensis | reverse complement strand
ATTCATAGGAAAAGGAGAATCGTATTACTGATGTTTTTTATAACCTGTTCAGCAGTGGTTTGTATTTTTAGTAAAAGAACTTTCCTCCTTAGTTCTTGTTTATTCTGGAGTATTGTCTGCACATTGATAGGGTGGGAAGTCAATAAATTTCAGAGATTTGATTTCTGTGCATATGTTCAGATGTTTACTGAGTGAAATTTGTCTTGTTTTGGGATCATATATTTGTTGACGATGAATATTTAGTCTCATTCTTAAAGTGGGTTTAGTTTGTCCAGCATAGTCTTCTCTGCACCCATTGCATTCAATAACGTACATTAAATTCTTTGAAGAACAAGTAAAATGTCTTTTCATAGTAAAAGCTTGTGCTGATCTAAATTTGTAAGCATTGTCCTCAATAAAGTTCTCACATATTCTACAGTTGGATCAGCCACACTTTTTAACTGTTGGAATTGAATTCATAGTTAGTATTTTCACATTGGTAAGTAGATTTTATGGACTTTGGTTGCCTTTTGCATTTCATTATTTTGTATTATTCAAGTGCCTTTTTGATTCTTGGATTTTGCTTCAATAACGGGATGTTCTGATGGATAATGCTGAGTGTTTCTATGTTTCTTGGATTATGTGTTGTTATTATAAATAGAGTTCTAGGTGTATCTAAACTGTTTTTGGCTCTTTGTACTTCTTCAATGTTTATTGCTTTGGCACATTCTGTTCTATTCTCTATTAAAGTAGACATACTTTCTTTCAAGTATACCTGTCTTAATTCAAGGAGTATTTTATTCTGAACATCCAGATTGAAAACAATTGTTCGGATCCTTCTAGTTAGGTTATGTGGAATATTGGATTTGGTATGTCTTTAGTGACATGAAAAAAATTGTAAATAATGTTTACAGTCTGTTGGTTTGTAGTAGATGTTTTTTGGTATGTTTGTGTTATTCTTAATAATCAAAATGTCAAGGAAGGGTAGTTGTTTATTGTTAAATATGCTGGTGAACTGAATTCTGTTATTGATACTACTGAGTAGGAATTTGAAATTATTGAGTTCATTAAGATTGTATGTTCACAGAGTAAGGCAGTCATCTAAGTAACATTTCCAGTTTTTCACCTGATAACTTTTGTAAGTTGATATCACACCCTCTTTTGGTTTGTTCATGCATTTGAGCCTCTAGAAAAGTTATGACGAAGTTGGCATATGTTGGGGCAACTCTTTTGCTCATCACAGTTCCTGATATTTGTTGGTAGGTGTTTTTCTTGAAAATGAACAATTTGTTTTGAAGGATGAATTTTACTCTCTCTATCTGAATTGTTGATCAGTTTGGACTGGAATTTCATCAGGGAATTTTCTTATCTAAAAAACTATGAGATTCCAGTTTTTGGGTAAGAAAATGATTTTTGGCTGATCTGAACTTCCAGTGTCTGAAACACAATGAAGCTTGTAACTATGGGCAATACAGTCCAGTCAAATAATACTCTGCAGAAAATAAAAAATATATCAGAACCCACACTGCATGCACTGTACAGAATAACCACACAGCGATATATCATAACCTACACAACACATACTGTTCAGATTAGCCACCCTACAATATATTGCAATACACAAAATATATACCTCACACAATCACCACTCAATAAAATAACAAAAAACATACAATTGTATACATTCAATACTGTAATAGATTGTGCTATCAACTTGCATAACGCACATTCTACACAACTTCCACAGAATAAAACAATACATGCAATTTGTACAGCACATAATCTGAACAATATCAGGCATTCTAAAATATGTAGCACATTCTTTACAGTATATGATATACACAGATGAGACATTAAAGAGAAATAACAAAATAATAGAAATGCAAAAGGGATATAGTCTACAAGCACAATTCTACACCATATATTTTTCTTATTAAATGCCTGTATGTCACAGCTTTACATACTCCTTACATATGTGAATAAAGAAGTAAATATTTCTTTCCTTAAATATTCTGAAAGGGAAATGAATAAAATTAGTTTGATATGATGAACCACTTTCCAGAGAATTTATTAATAGTTTGGTAACGCAGAGTTAAGACTAAAACTAACTTGATGAAGACTACTCAATAATTAGAAAATGTCCTTCTGTTAAATATCCAGAACATTTTATGCTACTATGCAAAAATATTGCTCCATATATTTTGGTAATATACTGTGTGACATTGCCCTCAAAAAGTCAATACATCTATATATTATTATTATTATAATTCTGTAGTTTTATTTTTATAGTGTGCTTTCACTTCACTACCGAGCGCAGCTCTGTGTGCCTTAGGTATGCGCTGTGATTTGTTGTGATGCTCTGATGGTTATTGTATGGAAAGTGTTTTGCGTAGGATGTGTGCAGTGCCTAGTAGTGCAATTTTCTATATGTTATATGTGTTTGTAAGTCCTGGTGTTTTTGTTATGTATTTGTCTGAATATTTTTTATCATGCCTAATGCACCTACTATGATAGGAATTGTTTCTGTTTTTAGATTCCACATTCTGGTTACCTCTATTTCCAGGTCTTTGTATTTTGAGAGTTTCTCCATTTCTTTTAGAGACACGTTGTCATCTGCCGGTATTGATACATCAATTAGAAAGCATTTTTTTCTTCATGATCTCTGACAACTATATCTGGTCTGTTGGCCTTAATTTCTCTATCTGTGTGTATCGGCATATCCCAGAGTATGGTTGCTTTCTCGTTTTCTGTGACCTTTTCTGGTGTGTGCCTATACCATCTTTTTTCTGTTGTTATTCCATAATGTTGGCATAGCTTCCAGTGTATGTAGGTTCCAACTCTGTCATGCCTGTGAATATATTCCTTTTTAGCCAGGACTGGGCAGCCAGAGATAATATGATTTATTGTTTCTTGTCCATCTCCACATATTCTGCAGTTACTTGTTATATTTCTTTTCATTACATGTTCTTAGTAATTTCTGGTGGGGAGGCTTTGGTCTTGTGCTGCAATTAAGAATCCCTCTGTCTCTGCTTTGAGTCCTGAGCTTCTCGACCATTGCTGGGATTTTTATTTGTCTATTTCTTTTGCATTTAGTTTAGTCCAGTATTAGCTTTTCTTGCCATCGTTTTATCATGGTTCTTTGCTGTTCTAGTTTTAGTTTGGATTTCATTTGTTTTATAGCTTTTGTTGTTTCTTCATCTTCTTCTTCTTCTTCATATTTGTTAGGTGGTGTGATTTCTTGTTTGTATTTGTCAGTTTCCTTAAATACTGAGAACAGTTTTTTGTTTTGCTCGTGTTTTGCCGCTATTTGTATCAGTTTTCCTTCCTTCTGAAGTAGATATTTTTGCAGCCCTATGGTGGTTATTTTATAGTAGTTTTCCAGCTGTATAAGGCCTCTACCACCTTCTATACATTGTATATATAGTCTTTCTATGTCTGATTTTGGGTAATGCATCCTAGATCCTGTCATTATTTTTCTTGTTTTCCTATCTATTTTGGTCAGTTCATTTAGTGTCCAGTTAAGGATATTGTAGCTGTAACTTATAACTGGGACAGCTAAGTGTTAATACCTATTATCTTGTTTTTAGCACTGAGCTCTGTTTTTAGTATTGATCTAACTCGTCTATAATATTCTTTGTTTAATTTTCTCTCTCATTTGTGTGTGTTGTGTCTTATCTAGTTCATGGATTCCTAAGTATTTGTAAGTTTGGCTTAGGTCTAATTCTTTTATTTCATTGGTTTTATCTAGTGTGATGTTGCTACTCTTAACTAGTTTTCCTCTTTTCAGGGTTACTTTGGCGCTTTTCTCTAATCAAAATTTCATATCTATTTCTTTGATAAATCCATAAACTGTCTTTAGTAGTGTTTCCAGCTGTTTGTCATTTGCAGCGTAATGTTTTAGGTCATCCATATATAAAAGGTAGCTGATCGTTTTGCCGTAACATTTATATCCGCATCCAGTTCAGTTTAGCATATCAGATAGAGGTGACAGTGTCAAGCAGAAAAGGAGTGTATTATTATTATTATTATTATTATTATTATATTATTATTATTATTATTATTATTATTATTACAACTATTAATCTTATAAACAGTATCCTAATAATGATACTACTACTATATTAATTGAAACATAATTATTTGCTTACTCATGTATACTAATGTTCATGTATTTTCCAGTATATTAATCACACTAAGGATTTCCTAATATATATATATATATATCATCCAAATGCTTTCAGGTTTTTGCTGTGAAAGTACTACATCAACTAACAAAGAAACTTTGTATTGGCCAGTAACTAAAATAAGAACAACTGTGAAGATTCCATGTTATGCAAGTATGGCTACAAGATACTGGTATGTCTGCATTTTTATTTTCCTTTAATTTTGAATCTTCAGTTCCATCTTTTTGTGAGAGAATTCTACATGATAGAGATAATGAGAGAAAGTTATATATATCATTAATAAGTAGTGTATATATTTATATATATATATATATGCAAATATGTATGTATATATGTATGCATATATATATATATATATATATATATATATATATATATATATATATATATGTATATATAGGCACAGGAGTGGCTGTGTGGTAAGTAGCTTGCTAACCAACCACATGGTTCCAGGTTCAGTCCCACTGCATGGCACCTTGGGCAATTGTCTTCTACTATAGCCTCGGGCCGACCAATGCCTTGTGAGTAGATTTGGTAGACGGAAACTGAAAGAAGCCTGTCATATATATGTATATATATATATGTGTGTGTGTGTTTGTGTGTCTGTGTTTGTCCCCCTAGCATTGCTTGACAACCGATGCTGGTGTGTTTACGTCCCCGTCACTTAGCGGTTTGGCAAAAGAGACCGATAGAATAAGTACTGGGCTTACAAAAGAATAAGTCCTGGGGTCGATTTGCTCGACTAAAAGGCGGTGCTCCAGCATGGCTGCAGTCAAATGACTGAAACAAGTAAAAGGGAGTAAAGAGTATATATAAAATAGATAAAACACTTGATACAAGAATGCTGCATGGTAGAGATTGTGAAAGAACATTTAGTGGTACAGATTATGAGCAAATGTTTCACGGGAGGGATTGTAAGAAATGTTACATGACAGAGAAACTAAGAGAATGCTGTATGGTAGAGATTGTGAGAGAATATTGTATCGTTTGGTAAATAAACAACCTTATGTGATTAAGATGATTAAATTTTGTTTATGAGTTCAGCTATTTTATATTTTGTGAAGTATCTGGTATAGTCAATAATGTTAATATGCCAGCTTGTTCTTTTTGTATGTACCTGTGGTGTGTGTCACATTTACATCAGAAGAAGAAGCGTGTGGCAAAGCAAGAGAGAGGAAGTAAAATAGAGAGGGAGAGAGTGAAAGAGACAGTGAGTGGTGATGGCATTCATTTTGTGTTTTTAAATGTTTATCACATCGCAAGAAATGTAGATATGTAGATCAAAAGAAAAGTTGATACATAGATACATAGATACATTGTTAAATCAAAGAAAACTACAGCAAATATTGGATGTCACTTTCACTTTTCATTACCACACGAGGAAAAAAATTAACTTGCAAGTGGCTGAGTACTCCACAGACATGCATAGCATTAACGTAGATCACAGGGAGATTCAACCTCACACAGAATATGATGAGGCTGGCCCCTTTCAATTATAGCTACATCTCATTTTGGCCAGTTGACTGGAGCAAGATAAACCTTCAGGTGGTTGCAAGAAAATGAAAAAAGATCATATATAGGGGGCAGGAAAATCTTTTTAGTTGTTAGGGTCACTGTGGGTTTTATCCGGTCCTAACAGCAGCATTTGTGGGTCTTACTTTTACCAGCTGAGAGGACTGCAGCAAGGTGAAGTAGAGTACCTTGCTCAAGAACACAGCATGCTGCCAGGAATCGCACTCATGACTTACAATCCTAGCCACTGAGCCATGCACCATCACTCTTTTAACCATAGAGTAAAGGAATGAAGCAATAGAGACAGAGAAAGGAAAGCATCAATCATTTACAATGACAATTAGACTGAAATATGATCGATCTTTTCTAGCTTCTTTACTTTTAACAATGAAGAAGAGGGAAAGACATTTAGTAATGAATAGAGGGAAAGTCTTTCAGGTGTTTACATTTTTATTCTGGGAGTTCTAGAACAATTGGGTGTTAGTTCTCTCTTCTTTCCCCCACCCCTAGTACTTAATCACCTTCTTTCATAGTTGCTTATGTCTTTTAGTTGGTGGGAAAGACCATGTTTTCTTTTTCAGGCACGTTTAACGTTTTCTTTACAAACTACAAACAATCCACCTGTTCCCTTTCTTTTTTCTTTTTTCATATGAAAACTAATGCAAATTTCGAACAGGGTATAGCTGTGGAAAGGGACCAGAAAAATGGGTAATACCTCCTACAAAATGGGCAGGGAGAAAAGTTACCAACAGGTGGCTACACAAAATTCAACTCTATACTTTAAAGAATGTCTTCTACTATAGCCTCGGGCCGACCAAAGCCTCATGAGTGAATATGGTAGACGGAAACTGAAAGAAGCCCATCATTACTGAAAGAAGCCCAACAAAGCGCGCGGAATTCTGTTTTTGATTCGACGGTCATTCGGAATGCTCACAGCAGCCATATTCCTGCCACTCTATGTCACGCTGGTGAGACCCATATTGGAGTATGGGATTCAAGCCTCTTCTCCTTATCTCCTCAAAGACATACAGCACCTCGAAAGAGTCCAGAGGCTGGCTACCCGCATGGTTCATGGTCTCAAAAATTTGTCCTACGAAGAAAGGCTGAGGACGCTCGACCTTTATTCTCTTGAAAAACGCCGCCGCCGTGGTGATCTCATTCTCGCCCACAACATCATAATTGGGAAGTGTAACATCTCGAAGGAGCTGTTCTTCACTCCTGCTCCGGAGCGTCGGCTGCGGGGTCATTCCGAAAAGCTCTACCTGCGACGATTTCATCTCAATCGAAAGAGAGGAGCTTTCTCCGTCCGGGTTGCGGATCCGTGGAACAAGCTGCCAGACGAGATGGTGAAGATGCCGACGACCGCTTTGTTCAAAGCCTCCCTGGACCTCAAGTGGCCTGAACTCTTTACATGAACACCACCCTGTACTTAACTCCATGTCCCCCTACATGGCCTTGCTATTTGCTTTTGAGCCAAATTAACTAACTAACTAACTAACATATATATATATATATATGTATACATATTTATGTGTGTGTGTGTTTGTGTCTGTGTTTGTCCCTCAATCACCATTGCTTGACAACTGATGTTGGTGTGTTTGTGTCCCCATAACTTAGCTGTTTGGCAAAAAAGACTGATAGAATAAGCACCAGGCTTACAGGGAATAAGTCCAGGGGTCGATTTCTTCGACTAAAGGGCGGTGCTCCAGCATGGCCATCGTCAAATGACTGAAACAAGTAAATGAATAAAAAAATACCAGAAGAACGTTCCGCACCACTAAGCCAATAAAGTCCTTAGAATATTTACCATGTATTTCAAGGCTAAATAGTAATTCTGTTTACATTTGCATAACTGAGATATTTTGGTTGGATTATATAGTTATCGGCTTTATTCTTCTTTCTGTATTCTGTAACTGTCATAATATAGAAACATTTCTCATGGCACCAGCACACAATTTACAGATGTTTATTTATATTTTCCATGAAATTTTCATGGGTCCAGCTAGTATATTAGTATTATGCACACATGCTCCATCTTTTTGTGGCAGTTTTTATTTGACAATTGATATTAGGTATTAAATTATTGTAGTATATTCATCTTAAACTCTACACATTTTTTCATCAGTTAAGTAATTTTATTCTATTTGTCAAGCCATTTATACAAACAGGCATGTCCTTTACAGCCACTAACAGAAAAACCGCTCTCCAGGCAAGTTTTTGTTTGCATGCGTATTGCGCATATTGATATCTATATATATAAAAGTGAAGTTGTGTCTGTCTCCTACGATTTAGATTCCTAACTACTCCCACATTTTGCGATGCAGTGTAACCAAAAGCGGGTATCTTATAGTCGTGATTCATATCGAGCCCTTCTGGGTATTAGCGCACGTCTACGATGAGTCTACGATTTAAAAAAAATTTACCATCATTTTTCCGCATTTTTAATGCATTTTCGCTCGGTTTATATAAGGGAAGTAACTCTCTAAAAATGTATTATTAAATCTCAGAACGTAAAAAGCTACAGTAACACCCCCCCTTTGTGGTTAGCCATATTGAGATGGCTATTATACTTTACATCTCTAAAAATGCTTATATAGTTATTTCCCTTACAAACCCGAGCAACGCCGGGCGATACTGCTAGTTATATATAAATATAGATATGATGCATAAATTATAAAGTAATATGGTTCTATATTTAAGAGATGAGGAATTATGTACATTATTTATGTTTGATGGATATTTGTCCTCATTTTGTTTGTTTGTGTATAGCTTAACAAAGCTGTACCAGTATAGAAGATGGAAGTTAAATGATGGTGGTGGTGGTGGTGGTGGTGGTGATACTTTCTTTATGTAAGAACATCTTACATAAGTTTTTTATTCAGAATTGGTCACAGCTTTTACTTAGAGAAAGATTCTACTTCAACCTTGACATCTAACAAAACACCACACCAATAAATATATAATGTCTATGACAAACTTCTATAGCAATAAGTTATATTTTGCTCCTGTCACATATTTTGCAACTAGAAGTAGGTTGTCTTCTCCATTGCATGTGTTTTACAGCTAAATGTATGAAGCCATCTTTACAACTTTACATATAGCATATTATTCAACTAGGCGGTAACATTGTAGTTGAAAGATGGCCATATTCACTTACTATCAATATAACACAGTACTAGTGCTGGAACATAAGTCAACTTGAGCTGACCAAAGCCTTGTGAGTGGATTTGGTAGACAGAAACTGAAAGAAGCCCGTCATATATATATATATATATATATATATATATATATATATATGTGCATGTGTGTGTGTGTATGTGTGTGTATGTGTTTGTCCCCCCAACATTGCTTGACAACTGATGCTGGTGTGTTTACGTCCCCGTAACTTAGCGGTTTGGCAAAAAAACTCGATATAATAAGTACTAGGCTTACAAAGAATAAGTTCTGGGATCGATTTGCTTGACTAAAAAGTGGTGCTCCAGCATGGCCACAGTCAAATGACTGAAACAAGTAAAAGAGTAAAAGAGATCAGTTTTGAATGAGGTGAGTGGGATTAAATGATTTACTGCTAGACATTATAGTATTTATTCATGCCTTGCTACAGTTTGACTTCAAATCTCAGCCACATCGATGTTTTTCTGAAATCTTTCTAAGATTGAGGAAATATGATTCACAATATTTTACTTTATTTTAAAGAGGTAGTAGGATCATTAGCACACCAGATAAAATGCTTGGTGGCATTTTGTCCGTTTTTATGTTCTGAGTTCTCATTCTGCTGAGGTCGACTTTGCCTTCATCCTTTCAGAATCAATAAAACAAGTATCAATTGAGCACTGGGGTCGATGTAATTGATTTACACCCTCCCTTGAACTTTCTTGCTTACCAACCACATGGTTCCAGGTTCAGTCCCACTGCGTGGCACCTTGGGCAAGTGTCTTCTACTACAGCCTTGAGCTGACCAATGCCTTGTGAGTGGATTTGGTAGACGGAAACTGAAAGAAGCCCGTCATATATATATATATATGTGTGTGTGTGTGTGTGCATCAAAATTTGAAACCAATATTTTACATTATTTTTTTATTTTTTTGAAGCAACTCACAACCAACCCAATGTCTGTCACCATCAAATTGTCAACGCAATTCTTTGTGGGGAGAACCAGACATCTCTGAATGCAACAATACTGATTGGATTACTCGAAAGCTCAAGGACATGGAACAATATGATATTGAAAAGCGTGAGTAAGCAAGCAATTGTGCTTCTAAGTAATGAACAGGATGCTATCACCATCAGGCAGCAGATGTTCGTCCATGTGCTTCACATGTCCATGAAAGAATTAGTAGCAGCCTCTCTTGAGTGGCAATCAGAGAAAGACTTTTATATATATATCATCATCATCATTGTTTAACGTCTGTTTTCCGTGCTATATATATAAATATATATATATATATATATATATATATACATACATAGATATATATATATTTATATATAAATTAGAAAAAAAAACACCTTTAATCAATTCAATAATGAAAAATTAAATTATACCATCTAGAAAATTACATATTGTAGAAAGATTAAATATAAAATAAAACATATAACGATGATTAAGTAATGTGAAAAATAATAAATAAAACGTGTTTTGTAGCTATATTAAGAAATGATAATAAAAATATTAGTAGTAGTAGTAAAATCACTTCAATATAAATATAGCCACTCATCAGGTTAAAGATAACTACAATAATAAAATAATTAATTAATAAATATACATAAATAATCTTGTAAAATACAAATGTATTCTTAAAATATCCATCTATCTATCTATCTATATATATATATAATATATATATATATATATATATATATATATTATATATATATATGAGATACAAAATATCCATTAAGTGAAAACTAAATACAACACTTTAAACTATATACATTAAATCAAATTATCAATTAATACATTTATTTAATAAACATCCAAATAAAGTCTAATACCCATTAAACAATTTATACTAAAAACCTTAATGTTAATTAATATACACAATGATAGTACAAGCCATAAATACTGGAATCAAAAATAGGAAATGGTCCAAATATACACACCCCCATTATATAAACTAACTATGTTATTAATATATATGTAGTATCTATAGATTTAATATTTCACTCAATAATATAGTTGACCAAAATATCAATTAATATAAAAACTAATTTACTTAAATGTAATACTACGTGATAAATATACCACCTAATTATTAAATAATGTATTGTCTAACAAAACTAATTCTCAAATTAAATTATATGTAATACGTTAAATCACTTTCATCATCATCATCATCATGCTAGCATGGGTTGGACGGTTCGACCAGGGATCTGGGAAGCCAGAAGGCTGCACCAGGCTCTAGTCTTATCTGGCAATGTTTCTACAGCTGGATGCCCTTCCTAACGCCAACCATTCCGTGAGTGCTTTTTACGTGCCACCTGCACAGGTGCCAGGCGAGGCTGGCAACGGCCACAGTCGGATTGGTGCATTTTACGTGCCACCGGCACGGAAGCCAGTCGAGGTGGCACTGGCTTCGGACTAAATAAATAGATATCATAACTAATAACTATCAAGTAAATGAGGTGTATATTGCAGGCTACTCTTCGGGCCAAGAGTATCTTGATTATATGAAGTTTGCATTGTTGTTAGGAGCCCCATGTTAGGAGCACAAAGGAATCAATCAAAATGAGTTGAAAGCACTGTTTGAATGGAGATTATAATTATATTCTCCTGTGCTTTCTATGCATTCTGATCGAATCCTCCATGTGTTAAAATGGACCTCCCAATGACAAAGTAAATTTCATATAACCAAGATACCCTCAGCCTGAAGAGTAGTTTGTTGTATACACCTCATTTGGATATTTACTACTTCTGAGGTTTTGCTTGGTATAAAATAAATGTAGTTCTGATTTTATCTACTCCATTCCTTAACTTTTGTATATGCATATATAAATAATGTTTGTAGCCACTTCAACATGGCTGTCAATTTGAACAGACTTTACTGTAATTTTTTTAACCTCAAGTGGACATCTCCTCTAGCTGGTTAATGATGTACAACTGCATCTGGTATGTCGTGAGCAGAAGAGCAAACCCCTAACATCTTCTAGTGATGGGACCATCAGACTAGCTTGGTTTCAGGTTATTTCTGCCTCTCTTTAGTACTCAACACCTCGTCTGCTAGATCTGACAGTAGCTCACCTCTGCTCACAATATATATAATTTCATGCAACACACAATTGCTGATTTTGCAACAAACCAAAATGCTAGTTCTAAAATCCCTCTAAGAGATCAATGTACTAGTTGTACTAACAAGTAATGTTTGTGGCCGCTTTAATATGGCTGTCCATTCGAATGGACTTTACTGCAATTTTTTAACCCCAAGAGGACATCTCCTCTAGCTGGTTAATGATGCACAGCTGCATCCGATATATTGCGAGCAGGGGAGCAAACCCCTGCCAACTTCTAACAACAGGACCAACAGATCAGCCATCTCTAGCAGTCGAGGTGTCCAGTACTGAAGAGAAGCAGAAATAGCCCCAAACCAGGATGGTCTGCTGGTCCCATCACTGTTCACAATATATCGGATGTGGCTGTGCATCATTAACCAGCTAGTGGAGATGTCCTCTTGGGGTTAAAACATAGTAGTAATGTCTGTTCAAACAGACAGCCATGTTGAGGTTGTTACGAACATCCCTTATTAGTACAACTACGGCATTGATCTCTTAGAGAGATTTTAGAACTAGCATTTAATAAATTATTAGCATACACACACTGAATATATATTTCTTAATTTTCTTAGTCTTTTGATAAAATCCTATCCATCAACATGTAACTATTTCTATCGTACTCTAGCCCTGATGGGATTATACCTAATATTATTCAAAATGCTATTTTATTCTAATCTTTGGATTTATTCCAATCCTTGAAATTGCAATTATATATTGGACTGAATTGAAATGTACATTTTTTTTTTGGCAGTATGTTAATAAATGAATTAATTTTATATCCTACCAACTGTTCGTTCTTCTTCTTTAATCATATATATATATATATGATTAAAGATATGATATATATATATATATATATATGAACTTTTTGAGATATAGTGTACAAAAATTTTCCTCTACTTTTTATATAAATCAAAAAGTAGTTGTTTTGTTTTTTTTAAGAAATGGAGAAAGAGAGAAAGATAGGATGAAGGAGAAGAAAGAAAGAGAAAGAAAAGCAAAGAGGAGAGGAAGAGAGACAGAGAGAAAAAAGGCTTCTCTTCAATTATATTGTATCGATGTGGTTAACCCATTGAAATGTTATCACAATTCAAGATATCATTCTTGATTCAGTCGTTGTTTTCAGAAGCATTTCTTTCTCTCTCCTGCTTCTTCTCTCATTATATACATATTAACATATTTCTAAACATACACATTAGGATTGAAAAAGTGATATATATGTGGTCAACCTATTGAAATTCAGTTGCAATTCAAGATGTCATCCTTGATTCAGTCATCATTTTCAAAAGCTCTTGTGTGGAGGAATATATTGGGTCATCCCATAAATAATGCGTTTTTTTATATATTTTTTTCAAAATTAGTATAAATATAGTTCTTTTTAAATATGAAATATACTCTCCTTCATCATCATCATCATCATCACCATCATCATGGGTCCGCTTTCGATGCTAGCATGGGTTGGACGGGTCAACTGGGGTCTGTGAAGCTGGAAGGCTTCGTCAGGCCCAGTCAGATCTGGCAGTGTTTCTACGGCTGGATGCCCTTCCTAACGCCAACCACTCCGCGAGTGTAGTGGGTGTTTTTTACGTGCCACCTGCACAGGTGCCAGACAGAGCTGGCGAACGGCTACGAACGGATGGTGCTTTTACGTGTCACCGGCACGGGGCCAGGCGATGCTGGCAACGGACACGAACGGATGGTGCTTTTATGTGCCACCGACACGGGGCCAGACAGAGCTGGCAAACGGCCACGAACGGACGGTGCTTTTACGTGTCACCGGCACGGGAGCCAGCCAAGGCTGGCTTTCTACAATGCTCTTCCATCTATCTGGTATAGTTGCAAGGCTCCTCTTCCAAAATTCACTTGTCCATGGTGAAAAATACTCCTCTAGTACTGTTCTGACCTCATCTACAGAATTCATATTCTTTCCGTCCAAATGATTTTGAAGACTGTGGAATAAATGGATGGATGGAAGCACTCCGTCGGTTATGACGACAAGGGTTCCAGTTGATCCAATCAACGGAACAGCCTGCTCGTGAAATTAACGTGCAAGTGGCTGAGCACTCCACAGACACGTGTACCCTTAACGCAGTTCTCGGGGATATTCAGCGTGACACAAAGAGTGACAAGGCTGGCCCTTTGAAATACAGGTACAACAGAAACAGGAAGTAGTGAGAGAAAGTTGTGGTGAAAGAGTACAGCAGGGATCACCACCATCCCCTGCCGGAGCCTCGTGGAGCTTTAGGTGTTTTCGTTCAATAAACACTCACAATGCCCGGTCTGACACTTTCCGCTGTGTTGTTGCCTTTACTGAACTCATAAAGTAGAATATGCTGAATATGCTCCTTTGTCACTTCCATTCTAGCTTTGAAAAAATAACTGTTTAAATCGAACTGCACTCTTCAAACCTTGCACTAAAAATAAGTACAAGGTAAAATTATTACCTGCTTTTATAGCAAGTTGATGCAGGTAGTTTATCCCACCACTCTCCCACTTTTAGTTCATGCACTTGAAAAAAACTGCATTATTTATGGGATAACCCAATATATATATATACATATATATATATATACTCTTTATCTTTTATTAAACTTTTAATACTTTTGATATATATTTAAAATAAATAAATTAATTAATTAATTAATTAATAAAATAATATATAAATATAAAAATATACATACATACATACATATATATATATATATATTTTTTTATATATATAAAATTTATAAGTTTAAATTATTTAAATAATTTTTTATTTTTAACTTTTATATTTTAAAATTAATTTTATGTATTGGCTTATGTTTTTCACTGTTTGATTTGCCTAATAGTGGTTTTATCTCTAATTTAATATAATATAATATAATATATTTATACTATAAAATTGGATTTAATCCTAAATCTAATTTTTCCCTGTAAGTTTGGATTTATTCCCTAATATTTTATTATTTTTTATTATATATATATATATATAAAGGGGGAAAGAGGAGACAAAGAGAGAAACAAAAACAGTGGAATCAGTAAAAAAATTGAAAGAGGAAATATGAGAGGAAAATAGGGAGAGAAGAGAGACACCGATATTATTCTGCATTTGTGTATTGAAATTGTAGGCACAATTGAAATACTGAACATGATGAAACAATATCATGAGTATCGATAGATAAATTAAAGTGGAATAGCCTTAGTTTGGCAATACCTTTTATCTTTTACATGTTACAGACCAAAGACTGTGGTCATGTTGGGGCACTGCTATTATTAATTTTTTTTTTTTGTTATTAGATTTAAATACTTATTGGTATTATGAGAGTTGACAGATACATACCTTGGTAGAAGGAAAAGTAGATATTCAAATATGCTAATTTACACTGTGGAACTTCCACATGTCCACTTCCATGAAGTGTTATTTACTAGCATTTCCTTCTACTTAGCATATTTGTGATACTTTATATCTGTTTGTGATTGAAATTATATTTTCTGATGCAAATATTTCATTAAATGAATTAATAATGTTCCTTTCATATAAATTTAAACTTTTTCATAAATGAATGTTTTTTCTTGAGAATAGATTTCTGGAGAATAATATAAAATGTACGTAGGAAGGAATATACTATTGTGTTTGTATGTATGAAATTTGAGGATGACATTTCAGCTTAAATTTAATCTCAAATTGACTGTAAATTATCTTGAATTTCATGTTAAAATTTGATTCCAGAAAATACTGAGGATTTATCCACACAACTTTTGTATGTTACCCAAAAGTCACCGTACTTCAAAGTAAAAGACATCAACTTGGCTGTAAACATTTGTGAGAATATAGCATCACAAGTATCGAATGTATCTACCAATACAACAACAAACTATATACTTCATAGTATCAACGATATGATAGACACACCAGAGAAGATTTTGGTTGAGGCAGAACAATCTAAAAGGAGTGCTAAAAGGTAAAAATCAAATCATATTTCTTGTAACTCTGTAAATTCATCTCACTTATAATAAGTATACAGTTTTTAATATTTGATACATATTTGAATGGCAGCATATTATTTTCACACTGAAAAAATCCTATTAAAACATCACCATTTAATTTCTCTATTTTTTTACAGATCACTTTTTTATTTTGTTTTATTGCTGTCTGCATTCAGTTTTAAATTATACAAATATATTCTTAGATAGATTTTACATCAACGGTATTTTAACTGAGGGATGATTGATCCCTCTTCATCATGTACACTATAATCTTTCTTTTCGTCATCATCATCATCATCATTTGTTGTAATACCAATTTATCCAATTAATAATGAAATAGATTTTACAGATGAATCAATGATACATGAGATTCTTTATTATGAATGCAACTGAACTTACAGAACTGTAATTAATCCCTCTACTTTTATCAAACAGTTAGGTATATGTACTTTAGCTTTGTTGTTGTTATTATTATTGTTATTATCATTATGCAAGTGTGGAAAAAAGTTGACCCAGAAAGAAGAAATTGGATGGACAAATCTTATGAATCATATAAAACACCAGCATCCAGCGTATTCTACTACACTAGCAACTTCTTTCACCAAGAAGTAGTTTGGTCAGTTGCTCAGCCTTAAATGTTTATGGTTGTATTGAGTATGTGTTAGTTTAAAACCATTTTCCTTTACTGAAGAAACCACTGACTCATAAGTACACAAACTTAGGAAGTATGACAAATGTGACCTTAAAGAAATACATGGAGAAACTTAATCAAGAATCGGATAAGAAAATATATGATGAACTTCCATGTAAATTTTCGTTGGTAATCAATGGTTGGACTAAGATTTCGACATATTTCTTACATCTTATTCGTGCAGTTATCAAAATGACTATTATACTGTTTTGCTGCCATTTTCACCAATGTTAAGTGAAACATCATTCACTGCTTCTGCTTATTTTGAATTTATAGAGAATGTGTTAAGTGTCTATAAGAAAAAATTTAGAAAATGTAGCTGTTATTGGAGATAATACTGAAGTGAACCAATCTATAGCAAATTTGTCTAGAATAACATTGATTGGATGTGCCTCTCATAAATTCAATCTAGCTGTTTCTGCTTATCTCAAGAAGCAGGAAGTTCAGTTTCATGAAATATGTTGATGGGCAAGCTAAAATCATTAAAAGACGTGGGTAAACTTTGGGAAAAAACGTCTTTGCAACCTCTACAAAATAGACCCGTTGGTTCAGTACTTATGACATGACTGAAGAGGACATAAATCTTAAGCCGTTTTTAGACTCTTTTCAAGGTAATCCTTTTCTACTCTTGGCACAGGTCCGAAATTTTGGGGTGAGGGGGTTAGTCAATTAGTACGCAACTGGTACTTAATTTATCGACCCTGAAAGGATGAAAGGCAAAGTCAACCTCAGCGGAATTTGAACTCAGAACGTAAAGACAGATGAAAGCATTTTGCCCGGCGTGCTAACGTTTCTGCCAGCTCACCACCTTAAAGGTAACCCAAAGCTGGTTGACTATTTGTTGACTCCATGTGATCATAATGCTCTGCAGACTCTAAAAGACAATTTAGTAATGTTACACTCAGTAACAGACGCCTTGCAAAGAACAGAAATAGATTTGGGAGATGCTCGAATTTTTTTTGATGAAATTCTTGCATTGTATCCTTACGATGAGTTTAAAAAAAATATTTGTTTCCATCGGCAGCCATTGTGCACAGCCCAAATTTTGAAAGTGGAGGTGTGAAAATTTTACCTGCAGAAACTGAGCTAACTGCAGAGGAAGTGGCTGCTCTACATCAGCTGAAAGTGGTGACAGACACATCACAACAGTCTGATTTCCCTTTAGAAGATGATGGTTTTGCCTCAGTTTTTTTTGAAAAAACACAAAATAGATAAAATTTCACTTCAGCAATATTTGAACCGTAGATTTTTGTTACCAACGTCCAACATCTTGGAACGTTTCTTCAGCTCAGCAAGTTACGCTTTCAGTGAGTTTCAGTAATACTAAACCCCAGTGAATTTAGAAATGCAATGATTTCTAAAAGTCAATCATGCTTTCTGGGATGAAGAATTGGTCTCAGAAATCTGCAATTGTTCATGATCTTTTGCTGTATTAGAACATTTTAATTGTGCTACTTGTTTGAGAAACTCTCTCAATTAAAGATCTTCAATTTATTTGCTTTTCAACTACAGTACAATGTAGAGTATACATACATGTTGTTTGTTCCCTATTCTAAATCAATAAAATAGTAAAATTTTTTGAAACTATAAAATGTACCTTTTATTTTCCTATGATTTTGGCTCTTAACTAAATTGAAGCTAACACTCCAAAATGTATGGTGTTTTTATATTTGGCAAAATTATTGACAATTAATTGCAATAATTGATTGGCTTGTAGCCTAATTAAGCTTAATTGATTGCTCAGAAAATAATTGATTGGAAAGGTTCCAGTGAATTATTTACAACTCCTGCTCATAGGTTTAAGTACGTAGTGAAAAAGAATGGTCAAAATCGTTCTGAACTGGGGTGGCAGGAGTGAAAAAAATTTTCAAAATCTTTTTCTTTTTTGTTTCCCTTGAAAAGATGACTCCCACACAAACACACACACACACACACACGAAGACTTTGGTGAAAAACATTAGAAAAAATCCCTGTCAAAATGGAGAAATTCGAACTTATGAGCTGAAAATACAGTAGTGTCCTGATTTGTGCAGAGCCCTAAGCAACTTGGTGGCAAACTTCCACTGGAGAACAACTTCTAGTATCCTCAAAGGAACAGTGGCGTGAGTCTAGATAAAAATGAAATATGAAGTGACTGATATTAGTTAACAAATAACTACCTGCAAATAATTACTGCTGATACAAACACCATGTTTGTGATTTAAATATCTCCATCTTTGACTTAAGGTATTGTTAGAGGTAGTATATTATTGTTTGATCATTTAGCACAATCCTGTGTATTGACATGCCCACATGCATATCTCAGTGATAAATTAAGAATTTAAACATGTCACCACTTTCCTTCCCAAGTACATCATTTCTCTGTTGAGCTTTGTTAATCATAAATCCTTTTATTCCAATAGCTTCTTTTCTTAAACTACTGCTGTCTGGAGCTCAATGTTATCATCTTGTTTTCTTCTGGTCTATAATATTCAGTCCTTTAAGATCTCTTTTGATCAACATCTTTTGAATACATTGGTCACTTCTTTTCCTTCTTTGTAGTCCCTTACACTACAGTAGCCTCAAGCCTTGCTCGGGACAAAATCATTAAAGACAACTTTTAAAGTAATTTGAATAAAGGAATTCATTGTCACTGATTGAATATATTTTTCTTGATTTTCTCATAGAATACTGGATGTTGTAGAAGCAATCACAGAAAACATTCAACTGAAAGAAGAACAACTCAGTGCTTCATATTCAAACCTTGGCATTGGTGTTACCAAAATGGAAAATACTAATTTCAATGGTAGTTTCTATGGTATTTTATCAGATACCAATGGAAAAGCGGCAAGGAATATGGTAATTTTTTTCTCATGATTACTCTGCTTTTGACCATAGGTTCTAAACTGTAGCTGATACAAAACAGTAAAAATGAAGTATTATTTCCATATAAAGCTGTACACTGCTTGATACAGCATACAATATAAAAAGACGTTAAATATACACATAAAGTAGATTAGCAATAGAGGTACCTGTGTGTGTGTGTGTGTATATGTCGAAGATTATCATAAATATACATATGTGTGTGTATGTGTGTCTATGTGTACATATATTGATATATATACATATATCAAAATATACATGTATGTGTGTATATACCTAGATAGATAAGCAGTCATCTCTACAATAGTATGATAGTGCAAGTATTTATACAAGGTGGTATCAAAAGATTCCCAGACTAGTTCTGTAGTATGCCAAAAGATGGCAGCACATGGTTGCATGTGCAGTGAGACATAGCAGTGACCTTCATGAGGCAGTGTACCAAGTGTCATTGCAGGAAATGAAATCCAAGAAATCAAAATTTCTTAATGAAGTTGGAAATATAAGGAACTAGCAGTATCGCCCGGCATTGCTCG
>NC_043005.1:7458820-7461320 GCF_006345805.1 Octopus sinensis | reverse complement strand
GTAGTGGTGGTGGTTGTTGTTGTTGTTGTTGTTTCTCTACACTTACTTCTAATGCAATCCAACACAGTGATTGGTGTTGATGATATTAATGCTGTTGTTTTATGTGTGGCTACAGTAGTGTGGTACTGCTGTTTTTCTGTTGTTATTGTTGCTGCTGTTGTTTTGTTGTGAAGATCAGCTTTGATCAAACAATCTATGGTACATAGGCAGAGTGTCGACCAGCAAGGTACTATCTAAAACTTTACATTTTCCAGAAACACTTACTATTACCTATTAGGTAGGGGTACACTGCGTACTCCCATATGAAATGAGGTACCTTGCTCCAGTTTGGTTACATAGAATTTTCTCCACTGCATTTTCTCAGAGTTTAGTATGGTGATTGTTGTGCTAATTGCTGTTCTTATCTCTGGGATATCCCTGATCAAGTAGACATATGAAGACACAGCCTCCAGCTGTGAACATCAGCATCATTTTATTTTTAATTTACTGCCTCTAAAACTACATGACCTAATGTTTTTGTAACAAGTGTATGTTACTGATAGATGTAAAAGATGCACTGATAATTAGTTTTGATATCAGACTAATTAAAACTTCATGAGACAGTGTGAAATGCATCAAATTAGTTTACAGAAGGAACAAAGTTATTTCTTATAAATTTTATTTCTCTGTCACAATTCGTCATTAGAAACAGTACGCAGAGGCTGTAGCAGTCAGCGTTTTACAGTAGTAAGAGGATGTTAGTAACGACATACTTTTGGTAATGTTTGTCTCAGATGTAAGTGCTAGAAAGAGATAGACATATTCATTCACTGAACTACCAGACAAAATAGAGGCGTGTTCTTCTGGCAAGGTGCAAGGTGAGAGATGTTAACTTTGTCAGTCATGTGAAAGAGAGAGAGAGAGAGAGAGAGTGTGTGTGTGTGTCCTTAGCAAAGGTATCGAATAAAAAAGAGAGAAAGAACTCCATTTGGTTTCTGTTCTTATACATGTTTGAAAGCTGGAAGAAGGTCAGCAGAACAAAAGAAGGTGAATGCATTTATCTTTATTGAACTGAATCTAACCTAAGATGTTCTGTTAAAGAGTAGGGCTTGTCTAAGTTAAACAAAGTATGATAGCTAACTATCATCAATTTCCAAGTACAAGTGCCAAGAATAATGGAAAAACTTTACAGAAAAATCTAGGCTGAAGTTTTGATTCCTGGCTAAGAGTCCAGGAAATAAACCATTTTATCTTCATTCATTTTTAAGTCTATATGGAATAAATAAAGAGGATATTCGAAGATTTGTAAACTAGAAGGAATAATCAGTTTAGCAATGTCTGATGTCTGTTCTGATGTTCTGTGGTCTTTTTAGCAAAACACATAGTTACTTGTAATGTAATTATAAAGTAATTTGATTAAATAGTGCACATTTATTATATTTTTCAGAATGCCACCAACCTACAGTGTGCTTTCTGGGATGAAACACCTGGACAGACTCCTCATTGGTCTACAAAAGGCTGTGATACTTCTGACTATATACCAGGAGAGAAAGTACTTTGCTCTTGTAACCATCTTACAAGTTTTGCACTACTAATGGTTGGTAACAATATGACAAATTGTAAATTACTTGTAATTTTGCAGCTATGCCTACCTCCACACCTACAAAATTTTATTTTGGTATCTTAGTAAATATATTGGGTTCATGTATTGTAAAGAATCACTGTTGCCCTTGTTGCAATTAGTCATTTATCAGCATAAGTGATGAGTGATACTCATTAGATATGTCAAGTTACTATTCTCAATGCAATGCATGAGAACTTCTCCAACATTCAAACCAGAGAGAGATCTACAAAGTCATCTCTTCAAGTTTCAAAATCTTCTATTGTGTTGAGAGCACGTGAATAGAAGTCAAACTGGCTGAGATATATTTAAGATATAATAAATCCCTACTGCACACTAAGGATAGTTACTGCTCAGATGTTAAATATCTGATCTCTTTGTATTTCAACATCTCTTAAGCATGGGATTTCTCCATTCAAAACTTTCACGACAGTAATGCAAATGAACTATATTTGTCCATTACACAACATACCTGTTATCTACAATAATAAAATGTACCTCTAAGCACCAAGGTCTGATGGTGCAAGGATTACCATTAGTGTCCTGGTGTCAAGTGAATAAGAAATAACTACTTTCTAGATAAGAAATACTTTCAATTAATTTGAACTCAACACCTATAGACTAGTGGTATAATTCTGCATCTACAACATGTATACTCCAGTAATAGGAAGACTGTTGAATTTTATATACTCTTTACTCTTTTTACTCTTTTACTTGTTTCAGTCATTTGACTGCAGCCATGCTGGAGCACCGCCTTTAATCGATAACTTGACCCCGGGACTTATTCTTTTGTAAGCCCAGTACTTATTCTATCGGTCTCTTTTGCTGAACCGCTAAGTAACGAGGACATAAACACACCAGCATCGGTTGTCAAGCAATGCTAGGGGGACAAACACAGAC